>NC_143039.1:35302500-35602500 GCF_057628025.1 Oncorhynchus mykiss | reverse complement strand
GTTCGAACCTGGGTCTTGCCCACAAGACTGTGTTAGCCTGCTGAGCTAGAGCTAATGCAAGCTCTCAGGTCTCAGGCAGAGTTACTCATCACGCGGTTGTTACATAGGCCTACCTAGCACCTGTCAGTGACAACCATCGCACAACGTGGGGTTTGTCTGTGGTTATGTGACTGTCTCCTGCAACAGACAGTCAGTCAGTCAGTTAGTCAGATAAACTAACATAATGTTGCACTTATATTATCACAGACGTGCAATGCGCCAAATCCTATAACCATACACCACGTTGTGCCGAATGTATAGGCCAAACTTTCCAGTGAGCGTCATTATCCAGAGTCACTTCACATCATACAAATAGATGGAATGAATGAAGGTATCTATTTGTATGATGTGAAGTGACTCTGGATAATGACGCTCACTGGAAAGTTTACTCAAAAATACCACTCCTACTATAGGCAAACACACACAAGTCAAATCAAATTTGATTTGTCACATGCGCCGTATACAACAGGTGTAGACTTTACCCACACACACACCTACTGTAGTTCACCCTATTTCCTCTCTACATTTACGTCTTCATAAAATAATAATAAAATATGTGCCATTTAGCAGACACTTTTATCAGTTATGCATACATACAAAGCATCATGCTCTACCGACTGGGCCACACAGGATATTATTCATTACTACATTTGTTGGTAAATGATCATCAACTCAGACTAAAGAGAGTGGAGTCTTCCCAGAGTGACTACATAAACACCAAACCCAGAATTTCCCCCAGAACAATCATACACTCACACGTGACTGTCAGTCATGTCAAGGCTGAAGCGACGCAGATGATCCTTTCATGATCATCCTAACGGCCCTGCTACACTATAGCCATCCGCCGTCCCGCATTGAGAGCAATATTAATGGCGTTTTTTTGTTGTTGTAGGCACTAACTCAGCCATGGTTCGTTGGACAGAGCCTATGGGAAAATGTATGGAGTTTTTGGGTAATTGCCAAAAAATAAGGTCTGTGGTCAACACAGGCTTAGGAGATCATATACGTTTTGTTCTATGAGATAATCTTGGTCATTTTGAAGCATTTATGTCATTTAAAAAAAGCCCATACAGCACATAAAAGGCTTTATAATTCATAAGGTTCACGATAGCTGAATCATATCTCAAAGAATAAAACGTCTGAGATCTCCTAAGCTTGTGTTAACCTCAGACTTTTTTTGCGGAATGCGTTCCAAATGGCACCCTATTCCCTATAGCGCACTCCCTGGTCAAAAGTAGTGCACTAGAAAGAGAAAAGGTTTCCATTTTGGACATACTCACTACTACATTGTGAAATGAAACCTGTACAGCCCTCATAGTCTGCTGCAGTGTGTTTACCCTAACTACATAGAAACTGCAAGGTGTGCAACATCGAGGAGGAGTGCCTCTTATGCATACAAAAGTGCATAATGGCACAAAAAAACAACCTCCAAGGGAACCTTAAACAGGAAATGATGCAGTGTTTTTTTTTTTTTTTTTGTCATTGCAGAAGTTTTTTCCTATCGTTTTCTTATCGGCCGAGTTACACACGTTAACACAATGTGTTCCGTAGTGAAAATAGAGAGATGTACCTTACATTAAGGTCATGACCTAAAGCACAAGCAGGGATATGTAATTCAGTGTGTCAGTTTCAATGTAGGACAGTCCCTTATGTTGACCCATACATGAAAACCACAGTGGCTCTCAGAGAGAGAG
Organism: Oncorhynchus mykiss; assembly: GCF_057628025.1. Lineage (NCBI taxonomy): Eukaryota > Metazoa > Chordata > Actinopteri > Salmoniformes > Salmonidae > Oncorhynchus > Oncorhynchus mykiss. The sequence goes on along the minus strand of NC_143039.1, from coordinate 35,600,767 downwards.
AGCATGTGGTTTAGTCCCCTCGTATTTGGAAACCACTGTTTCATGTGAGACCCATTCACTAGGGTCTTCATCTAGCTACGCCACACGCGCACTACGTATCACTGAGGGTGTCCCTGCGTCTATACGCTTAACCTGTCTCTGTGTGTGTTTGTGTGTGCGCGTTGACTACCATATGCATGGGGATATGAGAGATGAACATTCATTTCGTATTATTTGTTGTTGTTGGGGGTATGCTGCCCACAACTTCAAGAGTCCATTCTCAATAGTTTCCCAGAAGATCATATTACATCAGACTATAATTATTTGATTCACATTTATAAGATAACTCAATCTTTATTTACACACAATCAGTTGTACAATTAGATGTATACCACGTGACTTAAAGAACAGGCTTACATAAAGAACTTGGTGTGTTTCAGCAGTCAGCTCTCAAAGGCAAATTAAGGCTCAATTCTCGTTTAGCTTTTGTATGAGAAGGATTGTGATCTGAGGATGACTGTGGTCAGTATCGTCCCATTCGGATTGGATGCTGGACCCCCTGCTTCTTCCTGGGCCCCCTGAGTGGAGCTCTGGGTTTGGTGCTCATGTGGTGGCTCTGGGAACACTCTGTCTGAACTGAGGATCAAACACACAGAAAGAGGTGGAGAGCGAGTAGGGTGAGCTGTGTATATGTATGCAGTGGTAGTTGTAGTTGCATAAAACTGTCTCCATGCATCACTTATGTTTTAAATACTAATTTCTAGGGTCAATTTTAGATTAATGTTATGCTTTTCAGCCATTCCTGAAACTGACACCAGAAACCGGCAGCACAAATGGCAGTAATGGCAATAATAGTGAAGACATCAAAACTATGAAATAACACATATAACTCATGTAATAACCAAAAAAGTGTTAAACAAAGTAACCACCCTTCGACTTGATGACAGCTTTGAACATTCTTAGCATTCTCTCAACCAGCTTCATGAGGAATGCTTTACCAACAGACTTGAAGGAGTTCTCACATATGCTGAGCACTTGTTGGCTGCTTTTCCTTCACTCTGAGGTCCAACTCATCCCAAGCCATCTCAATTGGGTTGGGGTCAGGTGATTGTGGAGGCCAGGTCATCTGATGCAGCACTCCATCACTCTCCTTCATGGTCAAATATCTCTTACAATAGCCCTTACACAGTGATGACGTTGAATGTGTTGCTGATCATAAGAGCATTTAGTATTTTTTTTTCAACCTAACTTTTTTTTTGGGGGGTGGGGGGGGGTTTCATGTTGAATTCACAACCGAATGTAAATCCCAACTACAAGGTAATATCACAACTGAAAACCTGACATCTCTAGCAAACAATGAAGCTACAGGCAGCAATCTCAAGGGGATTCAAAAGATTCAGATTGCTTTTCACTTTGATCATGTGCACACATGCACACACAGCTTTTTTTTTATTTTTATGTGAAATCTCTAGACTTTTTAGGGAGTAAAAATGTATTCCCCTTCAAAATCCAATTTACCCTAACTCCTTTAGCCTAAAATAGCATTTCAACAAATTCAGGACATTATCTGGTTTTCCTATGTTGTCAGGACATTATTGTGACTTGTGTAGGAAATGTAAAAAACACACACAAAGGAAATAGTTTCTGAGGCTGAATCCTGCAGTACACTATATTTTACCTAGCCCCAAATCTGGATTATTCATATTTCATGATTTGTAATTTCATAGTGTTTTAACCCACACATTGAACATGTTCAGAGAAAGAAAGAGATATCATCAAGTGGTGGAGAGATGCAGTCACAGAACTGTGTGGAATAGAAAATGTGAGTCACTTAGTTTCATCCCTGTCACCCCTGCCCATTCATTTCTGCAAGTCCTATCAAAATGAGGAAACAACCAATTCAATGCATTACATACACCTGCTTATTCTATTCATAATATAGCTGCAGTATAGATGTAAAAGCATATCCACATCTGTAATAGGGGTTTAACTACAGTAGTTTGAGTAATGCATTGGAGAGATCCAAACAACTTCAACTAGCATCCCCACCTGAAAAACCATGCAGCTTTGCAAGCATTACAATCTTGAATGATCTGCAACCCTTTGATTGGTCCACCTTTTGCTTTTGTTCCAGTTATCAGAATGTTCTGGTAGTTCTATGGATCCTGCCTGATGTGACATTTGTTGATACTGAGAATATAGATTTACCTAAATGACAAAGTCCAATGGTGAAACATTCAGATAGAAATGTAACAATTAGAGCTGAAACGATTCCTTATTCTACCTGACAGACATTTATATCTGTTCTACACAATACTCTGAACATTCTATAACACTGCACCCTCCTAAACAGACTCAGATCTTACCTTTACAGTTGTGGGAGCTTATCATGTTGGCAGCACTGGAGAGGCAGAGGGAGAGGAGGATTGTGGGTATCCAGTAAACGTTCATCTTGAAAGTTCTCGGTTTTGCTGTGAAACTGAAGCTCCCCTGATATCCCTTTACAGTGCACAACAATCAGCGTAAATGTGACAATACACGGTATGCCAAACAGAACGAGACATTGACTGCTCTGCTCTACCTAGACATCACTCAACACATGCTCGTCACACGATGACAGCGTACATCTCATAACATCCTTCCCTGTCACTTCACTGTGACCAACAATCTGTCCCTCGTCAACTGTAAACAACACTCTCTGCTGCACATCTAACAGGGTGACAGACTGCACAGACTTTTGAGGAAAAAAAACACACTCTGTGGCAGTGCACTCTGAACTTCATATGAAGTTTCTGCCCTCTACTGGTGTGTGACCTTTGATGGGCTTGGAACCTCGTATCACATTACTCATGTTTGATTTTCTCCTCTATATCATATTTCACTGCTTCTGGTAAAACTCGCAGAGACCCACCCGGGTTTCTCTGTTGCTATGTGACTGTCTCCTGCGACAGACAGTCAGGAAAATGCTGATATTATCCCAGAGACAGGGGTGTAATACATCTCGTTGTGGTCACAGTATAGGCCAACATTTCCTGGTTGTCATGCTTTTTCTGTGCAAGAACTTTCCAGTGAACGCATTATCCAGAGACACTTCATATCATACATATCATCATCGTCTTCATTAGAAATGTAGTGTGTTATAGGTTGTTTGGGGGAAGCGGAGAGATTTACTGGTCTCCTGCACACTACAGCTATAGACACACACACACACAGAGAGTCATGTATACATACATTTTTGGTATGGGTGGTCCCAGCGGGAATAGAACCCACAGTCCTGGGGTTGCAAGCATCAAGCTCTACCAACTGAGACTAAAGAGAGTGGAGTCTTCCCAGAGTACCTACATGAACACCAAACGCAGAGCTTCTCCCAGCACAAACGAACACACACACACACACACACACACACACACACACACACACACACACACACACACACACACACACACACACACACACACACACACACACACACACACACACACACACACACACACACACACACACACACACACACACACACACACACACACACACACACACACACACACACACTGGGACAAGAATTCGGCCCTGGCATTTTATCAACAAGAGCCAACTCACAACCCCCAGGCGGGTCACAAGCCATACACACACCCCACCCATCTCCACACACCCTACATAGTCACAGGCAGAGGTTCTGACAAATAATATTGGCAGTACAGTTCAGCATTTCTCAACCATATCTATTCTAGTGACTGGCGGGACATGTCCCTCCTCCTCTATTTTAACCAGCTCATGTTTAAAACAAATACAATGTGTAAAAACACCACTGGAGATACAACTAACTCATCACTATAACTGTGCCTCTGCTCTAGTCATTTTATTTGCCTCCCTCTTGTGCTGTCTATCTGTCTCAGCATCTTCTCTGCGGTCACACTGTGCTTCTTCTTGTCTGTCTGCTTAAGCCTTGTATGTTATAAAAGCGAAGCCACCGACATAGGCTATATTGCAAATTAGTGCCTGTCATATACTGAGTATACAAAAGATCACAAACACCTGCTCTTTCCCATGACATAGACTGACAAGGTGAAAGCTATGGTCCCTTATTACAGTTTTTTTTGATTGCTAAACGACAGTGGACACAACTGGAGTCACATGTGCAAAACTCTAACTACAGTCTGCACAGCAGCAGTTCATGTGGACCAAACTCTAGTTCGTTTTTCATTGCTTGAACACAGTTTTCAAAACTCTACACACTTATCCCATGACTTTAACCACAACCTGCACAACACTGTGGATTTACAGCACTTTGTTCAAATGCGAACACACTGCTGTCAAAACTGTGAACCACACATTCAAAACGGAATAGATTTCAGCCTTGTGCCTTTCAAACACTGCTGATTGCAATTTCAGCTGAAAGGCTAAGCAGGTGTCTTGTTTTAGACTTGTTAGTGAACACACACACATATACAGTATATATATATATATATATATATAGAGCTCAGAAAGACTCATTTTGGAAATGGAACAAGGAAGATGGGTTCGTGGAGGGAGAAAGGTGGCAGGGAGAGGGCGGATGTGTGGAGGAAGACAAAGAAGACAAAGAGCTGTTATTTCAGATTAAATAAGGGCTACACTTATAGACCATGTTGTGAACCATGGTCTCTCATTGAGAGAGGCAGGGTTGAGGGTGCAACCCAATCTGCAAAGATCCACAGTGGCATCTGTAATGCGAATTTTCCATCATGCAAACAGGTGAGAGTTACATCCTTACAGTAAATGAAAACATTACAGGAATCTATTTTGTATTGCAATTATAGAATATTTACACATATATATATTACAGTAAGTTTGACTGTAAAATATATTTTTACAACAGGACCCAAAGGCTGCCCCCAACAGGGGGAAGAGGAAAAATATTTTCAGATGCGCAGGAAAATGCTATTGTTGACATGGTTGTTGTCAACAATGCAATGCAATAAAACTCTATTCAAGATAGAGTGCTGGCTGATAATGATATATTTGAAAATGTTAATTCTGTCAGCACAACAACTATTGCTCGAGTCCTAAAGAAACACCAAGTTACAATGAAACAGTTATACACTGTACCGTTCGAGAGAAACAGTGAACGGGTAAAAGAGCAAAGATACCAATATGTCCAGGTAAGACGTCTGAGGTTACGTACACAGCTATACAAAATATTTACAGTAAAAAAAACACTAGCATTTCTACAGTAAAACTGTGCACTTACTGTTTTTCAGAGAGTAATGGAGGTGGAAGCACTGGAAAGACCACATTCATTTTGTATTTATCGATGAAGCTGGATTTAACTTTGCCAAAACACGGCGCAGAGGAAGGAATGTTATAGGGCCACTGTGGAGGTTCCAGCCCAAAGGGGGGGAAATATCACCATGTGTGCTGCAATGGCCAATGATGGTTTGCTTCTCAACACACCACTCATTGGCCCATACAACACAGAAAGGCTTATAGCTTTCCTAGAACAGCTCTATGCTCAGCTAGTGCCAGCAGATCAGGGGGAGCCAGTAAGAAACCCACAAGTTTTTGTCATAGTTTGCGATAACGTTGCTTTTCACCACTCTGCAGCTGTCACAGATTGGTTTGCAGCACATCACAGATTTATGGTTTTGTACCTACCTGCATATTCACCTTTCCTCAACCCAATAGAGGAGTTTTTCTCTGCCTGGAGGTGGAAAGTGTTTGGTCACCACCCACATGACCAAATGTCTCTTTTGGAAGCCATGCGTGCCGGATGTGAGGACACGAGTCCAGAGGACTGCCAGGGATGGATAAGGCACACCAGAAGGTTCTTCCCCAGGTGCATGGCAAGAGAAAACATTAGATGTGATGTTGAAGAAAACCTGTGGCCTGATGCTAGAGAGAGGCAGTATTAGCCCCTCAATTATTTGTTCTAATTACAGTATGTACTTTTAGTTTCTACCTTTTTTTTCTCATTACTGTAATTCCGTAAATTACTACAGACTATTGAAGCAAACTGCTAATTTTCATTTACCTTAAAGAATTGTTATGTTCTAAAAATGTTAATAAATCATGTGAAAGAATGTCACTCTTTTCTTTGAAGAAAATATTACTTTGTATGAAGTCTGAAATTGTTCAAACTGTAAAGATGAAAAGTTTGTATTTTCTGTATTGGTGTTTGATGCTAGTGTTTTTACTCTCAGTGTGTTCTGAGTGACAGTGTGTGTTATCTCAGTGAGGGTTGTGCATAGTGTTTGGCTGCACTGAGCGTGTTTTGAGCCATGTGTTAAGAGTTGTGTTGCTTGGAATGAGTTTTGCAGGTGATGTGAACTGTTTAGCTCAGGTGACTGTTGGTAATGCAGACTGTGGTTAGAGTTTTGCACATGTGACTCCAGTTGTGCCCACTGTCGTTTAGCAATCGAAAAAAACTGTAATGTCAGTTGTTAAATCCACTTCAATCAGTGTCGATGAAGGGGAGGAGACAGGTTAAAGGATTTTTAAGAATATTATGATATAGAAGCTAAAATCTAAATGCTTACATTAAAATGGTATGATTATTATCACACAAGTGATAAGAGTATGGAATGTGAGGGAAATGTTATACTTGTGCTTTTCTATTTACCAATTTATATGTTCTATGATTGTGCTTTTCTATATGCTGTCAATCATATCAAGGCTGAAGTGCTGCAGGCATAGATTTAGAATATAGAGGAGTCATTTTTTCCCATCACTAACACACCTGATTCAAGTATTCAACTAATCATGGTCTTCTCCCTTGACCAGGGTCAGAGAGCTACTCTCTAGACCAGTTCCTGGTGAGCGACAGTTCTGTAGGTTTTCACTCCAAACCTAGTCTAGCACACCTGATTCAAATAATTAGCCGGTTATTAAGCTGAATCTGGACAAAAGCCTTCAGCGTTGTAGCTTTCAAGAAACAGACTTGGAAAGGCCTGCTCTAGACCCCTTAAACTCAACTGGACCTTGAAGCAAGTTTTCATTACTCCCCTCTAATCAGGGACTGATCTAGACCAGGGACACCAGGTGGGTGTAAATAATTATCAGGGCAAACAGATAACCAGCAGGCTCTGGACCTTGTAGGGTAAGAGTTGAATAAGCCTGGTCTAGACCATAGCTGTGTTCGAATACTCATACTAACAGCACTATTAGTGATGTAAATTGAGTATGTAGTATGCTTATTGGTCATAGTATGGATATCGTTAATATGCCAAAAGTTCCCAGACGTCGTACTACATTTGCAAAAATGCGAAGTATACAATCAGTGGACAATATTTCTGAGCTTTTGGGGTCCATAATGCAATTCTTCAGAAGTGGGCGTGGCTTCACATCATTTTCAGATTTGAAGAAAATGGCAGAAAATATGCAGCCGAAGTCTGTCAAGAGCAGATACAAATGAATTGCTTTAACAAATTATGACAAATGTTAAGCAATATAATAAAGTAATGTATTTTCAAATAAGTTACATTACATGTTGTATGACAATTAGCTTCACTAGCCTCATGAACCGCATAGCACATCATTACAGCAGTTGTTGTATGTACCGGTATGTTAGCTAGCTACCGTCCAGTTGTACAACTGACTAGGTATCCCCCTTTCCCCTAACGTTAGTTGGCTACTAATACATTGAAATTGCCAGTATGTTAACTATATACTAACCAACTACCCAATGTTTTGACTTGATCATTCATGTCATTCTTAGCTTAGCTTCTCAATGGACAGTGTTAATGAAGTCGTAAGATGTCGTGCTAGTATTTTTTTTTTGCTATGCTAACTAGCTAGCAAGAAGTTGCATAGCAACAGCATCAACTTCCGGTAGACAGGTGAAGTGCTAGTACACTTAACTGAAAGGATACTGTTTGTTTACAGTATACTACAATTAACTTGTAGTGTATATACTCATTAAGTATGCAGTATACAGTATGTTACTATGGGTATTTGAACACAGCTCACATAACTTCTGCTTTTCATAGCCTTCTTTGACAGCATGGATGGTTCCGATCAGAACAGCCAGTAGAATGTTCCGTTTTCTGAAAGATGCTATTGAACAAAGCCTAATATCTTCTCATCTCTTTCTCTGAAACACTGAGGGACTGACATGTCAGAGAGGAGAGAGCAATGGTAAAGGCCAGTGATGGGTCAAAACATCACAGATTGAAAATGCTGATTATATCAAAACCAGAGCCAACTGGTGCTTGCTTGCACATCACTGTCAGACTGTGTTTAGACAGGCAGCCCAATTCTGATATTTTTTCAACTTATTGGTCTTTTGACCAATTGTGTTTTTAATTAGATTTTTCAAATCTGATTTGTCAAAAGACCAGTTAGGCAGTCCAATTCAGATTTTTTTACTATCTAAATGCAGCCTGACACACCCAGATTCAAGTATTCAGCTCAACAAATGTTTCTCTCTGGCCCAGAGCCAGGGAGAAGGAATAAAAAATGTAATGGCAATATTGTCCACTAGGTGGCATAATTCGTTTAGATGTATCTCTGCTGTTGATAATTATATTTGTGTGACACATTTAAACACACTTTTGACAAATGATTTTTCAAGCACTTATATATATTATATGTATTATCACATAAGTCCTTTGTACACCATTGCCACTTTACTGGGTTACCACTTTCAGATTTAGCCTAATTAGGTAATGGTCAACGGTGTTAATGAACTTGCAGTATCCTGCAACTGGGTTAGATGGCGCCGACAGATATCGCAGCTCTGCTTCTAGCTCCTAAGCAACTTTGCAGTATTTTGTTTTTTTGTGTGTTATTTCTTACATTACTGGCACAGACATTTTTTGTGTTATTACATTCAGATGGAAATAACTTTTTTTTTTTTTTTACAAGCATTTCGCTACACCCGCAATACCATCTGCTACAAATGTGTATGTGACCAATAAAATGTGAACTGTACATGGGTCTGGGGTTGGTAGAATAGAAACACCAACAAATGGTAAATAATTTTAGAATTTGCGAGATTAGAAAGAATTTGCAAAAAAATAAATTTGAATTTGACAGGATAATGAATGAGGTTTGATAATAATGAATCAGTCCATATGAATTTGCAAAACATGGTACATGGAATCGGCTTCTTCAGCAGCCTGGTTGAGAAGGGTGCAACTTCACTCCATACCCCCAAATACAAACTGCAACCAAAACAGGAGACAATTTTACAATTAGAGTTAATTTTGTAGAATTCCACTTAAGTCTGCCTGTCTTAAGTCTGTACGCAGCATGCGGGAGGCAACAAGGTGTGCTGACTTGACACCGCATATTAGCTAGCACAAGCCACGGCGTGGCTAGCGGGTGGCAGGGGCGACCGGTAGACAGTATCCCGCCTGTCAGCTTGGTTTTCTTGGGTACACAGCTGGCGGGAGGAGGGTGCGAAACCGTGTGTTAGCTAGAACACGGTGTCGCTCCCGCCTGCTGTACGGCTTCCTGCAGTTCTATTCACAACAAAGAGAGAAGGACAATGTCCAGTTAGCAAAGAGGACTCCGGTAACCAGGAGGCGTGGTCGAAAAAAACATATTTCCATTTTGACCCACATTCGAAAGCGCCACACGACATACCCAAGCATTAAGATGTCCTGCTTGGAGGGGGGCCTTCATACAGGAACCAATGGGTATACAAGGGGGGTGGGGAGGGCAGTCATGCAGAAACCAATGGGATGATCGAGGGGGGGGTCGTGAAGGAACCAATGGGATGCTCGAGAGGAATGTTCCTGCAGATGCAGAAATGCCCACATGCAGGAACGCCCCTATTTGCGTGCTGCAGTTGCACACCAGTACACTGGGTTGGAGAGGTACTTGCTCACTCCCAGGATAGCGCTGTTGATTAGTCGAGCCTAATTCTGGGCTGGACAGGAAACAGGAGACGCTTGGCGTGCCTCGCGCAACAATCCTGGGAAAGAGAATGAGGATGGGAATATGTATGTATTTTCACGACGAGCGGTTAGTTAAAAAAAGATGAGGACAACGGGCACTACAATTGTTTCAACTGTTTCACAGAAGCGTGTTATTTGGACCATTAAGTTTTTGGAACAAATACCGTGATTACTGCGTTTGGTTTTCATCAATCATTGGTGGGAATACAGAAGAGGAGCCGCTGTTAAAATCCCAATTTGACTGTAAGTGGGTTGTGAAATCAGCTTTTCTCACCTATAGATGTGTTTAGGATTTATTTATTGATTAAAAACTAACAATCTACTAAACAAAAAATACCACGAGTTATGGTGTACCAGCCTATGTGATCCTTATTGTAGAGTCTCCATGAAAAAAGGGCCGAGAGACGGGAATTGATAGCCTGCTGGGTGTGAATTGTTTGTGGAGGAAGGGTAGTTTGTTGTATAGGACCTCACATTTGAAATATGGCTATGTTTTTAGTTAAACATTTACCTTTTTATAAAGTCTATGATGTCAAAACTAGTGGTATGTTTGAAAGAGTTATGCTTTTGCGGTGCTCTTATGCGGCCATTGAACACTCCTTGGATAAAGGGTGTGTGTGGCTGGCCAGATTAGGGAACACCACGGGCTGACCATGACCTATTGAAAAATATTACTGGACAACTGTTGTTAGGTCGTCATACTAGTGAATGTTTTTTATGAACAGGCCGGGGATACAAAGTAGCACTGTCTGTGTGAATTACTCATGAATGTCAGTCAGTTCGTTGATGGTCTAGGATGGGTAAAATGTTTTAATGCAAATTTGCTGACATCGTCTCTCATCAAAGTCGATTTGTGTAACGGAGAACAGCCTATACTGCGCAATGTCATGCCATTTTCAGCGACATATTATGATAGGCCTAGTGCCTCGTTGAACAGCTATATTGCTGCCAGTGTCCCCACCCTGTTCTGACTGGTCTCGGACTAGACATAATAGTAAACGTAAATTTGGGACACCAAATTTGTATGTTCTCTGGATACGTGAGGTTGAATTGCATTAAATTATATGTCTGGCAGAAATGAGCGTTTGAATCCGGGAAGTTGCTCTCACGATTTCTCCAAGCCAGAATGTTTAATACAATTATATATTAACATACATTTACCGGTTCTTGTGGCTGGTCCTTTCGGTGGTAGGAATGTGAGATGATACATCCACAGGAAAGTATAATTACATGAACTTTTCAAAGCATTGGTAGTGCATTCCGATTTATATCACCTGAAGCATGATCAGTAGATACAAATACATGCACACTTGCTGAGTTTGTGCACGTGTTTACATGGTTCTGCACATGCTTCAGGTGATAGAAATCTGAAAGCACTAACAGCACTTTGAAAAGTTGATGTAATTATACTTTCCCTGTGGATATATTGTCTCCCAGTCCTGGACATATAACGCGAACGTCTAGCCACCCAAAGGTGGTGCACAAATCTCATCATGGACAATTAGCAACTACTTACATGTTTAGCTACTTCGCATGTTAGCTAACCCTAAACCTTTTAGCTAACCCTAACCATTTAACTTAGCTCTAGGGGTTAACGTTAGCCAGCTATCTAACGTTAGCCACCTAGTAAAAACCTATTTAATCCATTTTAGCATTAGGCTGTAACGTAGCAAAAAGTAGTTAAGTCAAGAGGTCTGAATACTTTCCGAAGGCTTGAATGCCAAGCGTCAAGTCTGGAGGAAACCTGGCACCGTCCCTACGGTGAAGCATGGTGGTGTCAGCACTCAGGACCTCAGACTGGGGTGAAGGTTCACCTTCCAACAGGACAAAGACCCTAAGCACACAGCCAACAGACAACACAGACAATGCAGGGGTGGCTTCGGCATAAGTCTCTGAATGTCCTTGAATGTTCTTCAATCTGACTTGAACCCGATCTAACATCTCTGGAGAGACCTGAAAATAGCTGTGCAGCGACGCTCCCCATCCAACCTGACAGAGCTTGAGAGGATCTGAGAATGGGAGAAACTCCCCAATACAGGTGTGCCAAGCTTGTAGCGTCATATACCTCAGAAGACTCAAGGTGGTAATCGCTGCCAAAGGTGCTTCAACGAAGTACTGAGTTTAGGGTCTGTAAATGTGATATTTCATTTATTTTTGTTAGCTAGCACGCAGGGCTTTTGATTTTTATTTGTTTAGCACATTTTTGGTGACTACATAATTCCATATGTGTTATTTCATAGTTGTGATGTCTTCACAATGTAGAATATAGTAAAAATAAAGGAAAACCTTGGAATGAGTAGGTGTGTCATTGACTGGTACTGTATGTATACGAGTGTTTCTTGGCTAAGTAGACTCTGGCAATAGACCCCAACACAAACACAGAATTGAGAGTATGACTGGGTTTCTCTGCTCATAGCTTCAGACAGACATTCACACTGTAAAGTTAATGACCCTTCATTGAATGTAGAGTTCATAGCTTATTTTGCAAAGAGGAGCAGAGTGCAAGGCCTCTCTCTGGATGCCAAATGTACCCAGGTTCCCAATAACTGCTAAAATATCAAAACAAACATGTGTTGGGTGGGCATTTGTTACTCTAGTAGGGTGTGGAAAGCAGAGGTTTCTTTTTGATGAGCTCCTCTTGTGAGGGGGCACAAGCACTGCTGGCACGCTGTAAGATTGATAGTGAAACGAGGCCTACTGGGTGAAGCTGACGAGAACTTATGACGCCTTTCTATCTGTCCAACATTTTATGACCATATGGTATTTTTTTAGGCAAGCATGTAATGTAGCCTACCTTACCTCCATGAGGCACGGAAACACCGAAACTGCCACAGTAACCTTTCCACAGTAACCTTTCTATAGGCAGTGAAGTCCTATCACTTATATTGGACACATACAGGTAGGTCCCTCCCCATTTGGGACTGTTTGCTTTGGTTCTAGGTGAATACACCTAAGTTACGGGCCAGATGATAACAACCAACTATCACTAGGTGGTTTCATATTTTTCTTGTGAACGCTGTTTACATTTACAAGGACAGCAAGCAGCAGGAGTTGTGGTTTCACTTTTGACAGAGATTTCACTGTCATGCCAAAAGAACAGGGAAAATAATGGAAGGAAGCGCATAAGTGAAGTGTTGTGCATATCACAACAAAGACGTATGCAATCTTAAGCTGACCCCTACCTCCCGTTCACCTTTGGAGTTCTGAAAGAACTTCTAGTAGTTCCACCTTGCCTTTCAATAGGCTAGATTGAATTTTTGTTGTTATTGCGTGCTCCTATCCAGTCCTCACAGATCTCCACAAGTGTCTATCTAGGGCAGTTACTATTTTTTGTAAGGGGGCACAGATTGTTGTAATTTTTCTTTCAATATCTTTTGAGAGCAATTTCAGAGCAATGGAGCACATGCAATTGTTTTGTTTTCCAGCACTTTACAAATATATACATACATTAATTAGGCTACATCACATGTATTTGACACATATTAAGGGTTACCTCAGTAGTTGGATGAGTGAAGATGTCCCTTCTGCTCCCTGGCTGAATTAATTTTAAATGTATAGTCTGTTGCTATCCTTGTGAGGCAATCCAGGTGTGCATTGGTCAGTCTGTTTCTCTGTTTTTGTTTCACAATGTTCATTGAGTCCTTTCTCTTTCCCTCGCATGTTTGGGGCGCCGGAAGTGCACATAGATACCAGATTTGACCAGTCAATATTATTAGAAAAAAATTGAATATCCTCTCGTGTTTGTACCTGAAGGGGCAGTAAACATAAAAGTAACTCTCTGAATGACTCATTTTGAGGGAAGCAGACCCAAACACACAATTTGGCAATTTCACTTAAATCAGTGCTTTTATCAAGTGCAGTACTAAAACACTGCTCCATGGTTGTCAGTAATCAGTTGCTTGCTGATGTCTTCTCTGCCTATTGTTATGGTCGAGTCTCTGAGAGTTTCAGTCCCTTAATCTTAAGGATGTGACCCCCCTTTTTTCCCACTTTTCGCCTGAAATAACATACTGAAATCTAACTGCCTGTAGCTCAGGACCTGAAGCAAGGATATGCATGTTCTTGATACCAATTAAAAGGAAACACTTTGAAGTTTGTGGAAATGTGAAAGTAATGTAGGTGAATTTAACACATTAGACCTACTACAAGATAATACAAAGAAAAAAAACTTTTTTTTTTGTACCATCTTTGAAATGCAAGAGAAAATCCATAATGTATTATTCCAGCCCAAGCGCAATTTAGATTTCGGCCACTGATGGCAGCAGCGTATGTTTGAAGTTTTAGACTGATCCAATGAACCACTGCATATCTGTTCAACATTGTTTACCAAGACTCCCCAAATGTGCCTAATATGGTTTATTAATCCAGTTTCAAGTTCATAATTGTGCACTCTCCTCAAACAATAGCATGGTATTATTTCACTGTAATAGCTACTGTAAATTGGACAGTGCTGTTAGATTAACAAGAATTTAAGCTTTCTGCCTATATCAGATATGTCTATATCCTGGGATGCAATGTTTTGTCTGAGGGCAAAAAACATTATTTGACAATCTCCACGTCTGAAGGCCTTCTTGTTTCTTGCGAGTATCCAAGCAATCTCATATGTTGTCTGACGTTTTCTCTGCAACAGTGCTAGTAGATCTGTCCATTTGTTGTTCTTTGACCTGTCCTTTTGAGTTGCACTATTTTGTTGCTTTGTGACGGATATGTTTTGTCCAAGTGGCCATGGTGTGACTGGAAATTTGCTCGTTTAAAACAATTGACTGTCTTCTGGCAAATAAGACATTGAGCTCGTCCCATCATGCAGTACAAGAATACTTGTCTGTCCATTTCTCTTGGAACTTTCTGTGTTCTTCTTGAATCGACCGTATCCCTGTCTTAGCCACCGGCGCTACGTTAGCTAGCTGCATTTTCCTGCTGCCATTTGCAGATACATTTTTGTTTTCTCCTGGTTCTCTGATGGTTGTTCGTTCACAGCTGCCACGTTGTTCTCCAGCTCTTCCCCCTCATTTTCCTTGTCAATAGATTTACGTTTCTTTTTTTACAATAAATCGATCCATGTCTACCAGACTGTAAAATTAGCTGGCCGCAAACTGATATAGGTCGGTAGCTGTGCAGTTGCGTTCTATTTCGGTAAATGTTCTATTTGGGGATTTGTTCAACAGCTGCGCTATACTTCCATCTATTTGCCGTCCAGGGAACAATAGATATATTCAATGAAGTGATTCAGGCCTGCATTAAACACATTGATTTGAAATTGTATCATTGTTATGAATGGAAAATCACTGTGATCTGCAAATTAAGGGTACCACTGGTCTAGGGGGTAGGGGCTGGTTGACTTGAGATGGCGGCTTGATTGTCAGTCTTGACAATAAATGTTATTAGGGTAGCTGTGTGGTTTTGTTTATGAAGGATCGCATTGCAACTTACATCGGCAGGCAGCTGTGTGGCCACATTATTTTGAAAGCCAAAGGACTTTGTTAGCTGTGTTCTTTGGGGCTGATGTAGCCTGGGTTGTGTTCATTAGTTCAAAACGTTGTGCAACAAAAAATGTAAATGCACTTATTATTTGACAAATTCAGGTATTCCATTCCCGTTTTACTTCATTCCCCTTCCATTTGGTGCCTACTGAACACGACCCAGGCTTTGTGTACGTAAACAGCACAGTCATGGTTTAAGTTTTCCATTGATTGTGGGGGACCATCTGTCAGGAGGAGCTGGTGAGCGTCCCAAATGGCACCCTATTCCCCATGTAGTGCACTACTTTTGATCAGGGCCCATAGTGCTTTGATCAAAAGTAGTGCAATATATGGGCAATAGGATGCCATTTGGGATGCAAACCTGGTGTCATTTTAGTTTCTCTTTTTTGAAGGGCAGATGTAAGTGAGTTCAGTGTTCCACTTTTTCCCCGAGGCCAGGGAGGGAGAAGAGTGGGAAGAAAACAAGAGAGAGACTGCATGTCTGAGAGAACTGCAGAGCACAACAAAAACCACATCTTACAGCCACTGCATGGTTTTCCCATTCACTACTTTTGTTTAAAAAAAAAGTTCTCTACCTTGTCTGCTCCCATATTTATCTCACCCTCTTCCCTTTCATTTCACAGTGAAAGTAGTTTTTAGTGGTAAAAAGGTACCACCTGTTTAAAAAAAAAAAAAAAATCCCCCTACCCCTTTCAAATATACAAAAATAATGGAAAGGCCTCTGTGTGCAAGGTAGTAGTGAAGCACATGTAGAAGGCCCTCTGCTCTGCCACCCACCACATGTCCCTAGGCACAAAAGGCAGCCCTCGAGCCACACAAAGAGCAGCAATGCCACTGAGATGACGGGTGTAGGCTTACCCAGGATGTGTTACACCCAGAGGGGGTGTGGGGGGCACTTCAAAGATATTCATAACTTACTGTGATAAAGAGCTGGTGGGGGGAGGGCAGGGAAACCTGTGACGGGGCCTGCTGATAAAGGAGATATCCCTGCTGCCAGTGCCTTGGGCAGGGTTGGGGGTTTGGTAGTGGGCGTGGTAGGGGCCTGCGAAGGGCAGCTGGCGCCATGGTGCCCGACCGAGTGCTACCCTCATACAAACCGGAGCCCACCCTGCTTTCCTAGGCGTGAGTTTCCCCTATTGTAGTTTGCCCTGGTACATGGCCTCTGTCTCTTAGGTCCCTTAGGGTTCATATAGCATTTTCTTGACCTTTTGAGGACAGCTGCAGCTGCTATTTTGGAACAAAGGCAGCCAGCCTGCCTGCCCTAGATCCCCTCCTATGGACAAAGATGGAGAAGGACATTTTCACTGACCAATTGTTCACAGAAATGAACAAAATCCAAATCTAGATGACTCAATGAAATGAACAAGAACATCAATATTTTTAATTTACATAGTGTTATTTGATTGATACTGTAATCCACGTGTGTCGTTTTTGATTTCTTTGCACTAAGAAATGAACAGGGGTTCTTATCTGGATGTTTTAAATGGATCGGCAGCACACATCTGTGGGTCCATGTCTAGATCATGTTTTCAGACTGTTAAAGCGCTGGTGTTCAGACTCTCTGTTCTGTCTGTCTGATTGGAACAGGCAGAAGGAGGGCACCCTTGCCCGTGTTGAGGGGAATGCAGGAATACATCTGGGTTCTCATTTAGCAGGAGCGCTCAAGCGATGCCATGCAGGCCGCACAGGAGTGATGAACAAAGTGAGGCAGAGGCAGTGTTGCCCCACAATGAAAGGAAATGCTCTCTCCCGCCTCTACCCTGTACATCTCTCTTCTCCCCCTCCCCCTCTCTCTACCTTCTCTTTCCCTTCCTCCCTCCCTCTCTCCATATAGTGTCATTATAAGCAGCTTGTGTAGTTATTAATCAGTCAATAGCATGAGCACAATGGTGGCTGATTTTTAAAGCTTCCGCATGCTTAGGTTTGGCTGGTCTGATGTTTCATGCGTTGAAATATAATATATTTTGCGTACTCACAAAAAGCTTATTTCTATCAAATGTTGTGCACAAATTTGTTTACATCCCTGTTAGTGAGCATTTCTCATTTGCCAAGATAATCCATCCACCTGACTGGTGTGGCATATCAAAAAGCTGATTTAAAAAGCATGATCATTACACAGATGCACCTTGTGCTGGGTACAAAAGACCCACTAAAATGTGCTGTTTTGTCACACAACACAATTCCACAGATGTTTTAAGGGAGCGTGCACTTGGCATGCTGACTGCAGGAATGTCCACCAGAGCTGTTGCCAGATCATTGATTTCTCTACCATAAACCCCCTCCAATGTTGTTTTAGAGAATTTGTCAGAACGTCCAACTGGCCTCACAACCGCAGACCACGTGTAACCAGTCCAGGACCTCCACATCTGGCTTCTTCACCTGCGGGATCGTCTTGAGACTAGCCACCCGGACAGCTGATAAAACTGTGGGTTTGCACAACCAAAGAATTTCTGGACAAACTGTCAGAAACCATCTTAGGGAAGCTCCTTTGTGTGCTTGTCGCCCTCACCAGGGTCGTGACCTGACTACATGTCGGTGTCATAGCCGACTTCAGTGGGCAAATGCTCCCCCCTCGATGGCCACTGGCACACTGGAGAAGTGCGCTTTTCACGGATGAATCCTGGTTTCAACTGTACTGTGCAGATGGCAAACAGTGCGTCGGCGAACATTTTGCTGATGTCAACGTTGTGAACCGAGTGCTCCATGGTGGCGGTGGGGTTATGGTATGGGCAGACATAAGCTACGGACAATGAACACAATTGCATTTTATCGATTGCAATTTGAATGCACAGAGATACCGTGACGAGATCCTGAGGCCCATTGTCGTGCTGTTCATCCGCTGCCATCTCCTCATGTTTCAGCATGATAATGCACGGACCTATGTCACCAGGATCTGTACAAATTTCCTGGAATCTGAAAATGTCCCAGTTCTTCCATGTCTGGTGAGTATGCAGGCCATGTCACACATTGAGCATGTTTGTGGTGCTCTGGACCGGTGTACGACAGCGGGTTCCATTTATCCAGCAACTTCGCACAGCCATTGAAGAAGAGTGGGACAACATTCCACAGGCCACAATCAACAGCCTGATCAACTCTGAAGGAGATGTCGTGCTGCATGAGGCAAATGGTGGTCACACCAGATACTGACTGGTTTCTGATCCACACCCCTACTTAAAAAATTATTTTAAGGTATCTCTGACCAACAGATGCATATCTGTATTCCCAGTCATGTGAAATCCATAGAATAGGGCCTAATGAATTTATTTCAATTAACTGATTTCCTTTTATTTTTGTTCAGTGTAAGATAACACAAGAAATCTGTCATTAATTTAGACATTTTTGCATAGATCTTAGTCACACAATTTTACATCTAACCAAGATGTTTGGTGCAGTATTTCTCAAGTGAAAAAATGTGCATGGAAACGAGTCATATAGTTGAATGACAACAAAACACCAATGAAGGGGCGTAGACTTCGGCTCTGAACTTCAGCTTGCCTCGAGAGGAAGAAAATGCTTGCAACCACCCAAAGAAAAACCTTACCGAAGACCAAAATGTCGTCATCATATACAGTTGAAGTCGGAGTTTACATACACCTTAGCCAAATACATTTTTAAAAAAAATCACAATTCCTGACATTTAATCCTAGTAAAATTCCCGGTTTAGGTCAGTTAGGATCACCACTTTATTTTAAGAATGTGAAATGTCAGAATAATAGTTGAGAGAATGATTAATTTCAGCTTTTATTTATTTCATCACATTCCCAGTGGGTCAGAAGTTTACATACACTCAATTAGTATTTGGTAGCATTGCCTTTCAATTGTTTAACTTGGGTCAAATGTTTTGGGTAGTCTTCCACAAGCTTCCCACGATAAGTTGGGTGAATTTTGGCCCATTCTTCCTGACAGAGCTGGTGTAACGGAGTCAGGTTTGTAGGCCTCCTTGCTCGCACACGCTTTCTCAGTTCTGCCCACAAAGTTTCTATAGGATTGAGGTCAGGGCTTTGTGATGGCCACTCCAATACCTTGACTTTGTTGTTATGCTTGGGGTCATAGTCCATTTGGAAGACCGATTTGCGACCAAGCTTTAACTTCCTGACCGATGTCTTGAGATGTTTCTTCAATATGTCCACATAATTTTCCATCCTCATGATGCCATCTATTTTGTGGAGTGTACCAGTCCCAGAACATGATGCTGCCACCCCCGTGCTTCACGGTTGGGATGGTGTTCTTTGGCTTGAAAGCCTCCCCCTTTTTCCTCCAAACATAACGTTGGTCATTATGGCCAAACAGTTATATTTTTGTTTCTTCAGAACAGAGGACATTTCTCCCGATAATATTATCTTTGTCCCCATGTGCAGTTGCAAACCGTAGTCTGGCTTTTTATGGCGGTTTTGGAGCAGTGGCTTCTTCCTTGCTGAGCGCCCTTTCAGGTTATGTCGATATAGGACTCGTTTTACTGTGGATATAGATACTTTTGTACCTGTTTCCTCCAGTGTCTTCACAAGGTCCTTTGCTGTTGTTCTGCGATTGATTTGCACTTTTCTCACCAAAATACGTTCATCTCTAGGAGACAGAACGTGTCTCCTTCCTGAGTGGTATGACAGCTGCGTGGTCCCATGGTGTTTATACTTGCGTACTATTGTTTGTACAGATGAACGTGGTACCTTCAGGCATTTGGAAATTGCTCCCAAGGATGAACCAGACCTGTGGGGGTCTACAATTCTTTTTTTTTTCTTTAGCTTTTGGCTGATTGCTTTTGATTTTCCCATGATGTCAAGCAAAGAGGCACTGACTTTGAAGGTAGGCCTTGGAATTCATCCACAGGTACACCTCCAATTGACTCATTATGTCAATTAGCCTATCAGAAGCTTCTAAAGCCATGACATCATTTTCTAGAATTTTTCAAGCTGTTTAATGCCACAGTCAACTTAGTGTATGTAAACTTCTGACCCACTGGAATTGTGATACAGTGAATTTAAAGTGAAATAATCTGTCTGTATTCAATTGTTGGAGAAAATTACTTCTCATGCACAAAGTAGATGTCCTAAACCACTTGCCAAAACTATAGTTTGTTCACAAGAAATTTGTGGAATGGTTGAAAAATGATTTCTAATGACTCCATACTAAGTGTATGTAAACTTCCGACGTCAACTGTATGCACAAACTGTTTCGTATAGGAAGCATGCGGACGCCTTTAGCCTGTGTCCTCAAAGGCCCCCCTCTGTTAGCTACAGGCAGATGGCCTCTGCTTGCTCCTACTGTGGTCCAATCAGTGTTGCCATTAGTGTCATGTGACAGGATGTTGGAAATTGACTGTAACCTGAACTCCGTTTCCGTTGCAAAACATTTTGCTAGGCTTTGCTCTAACGAGTATGATCCAGGTCTGAAGTACAGAATGGCTGCATTCCAAAACTGAAAAGGTCTCTCCTATGGCCCATCTCTTTTACCTAAATGATTATTCAAGGCACGGAAGCTCAAGAAGCAATGAAGCATTGACCCATGCCCAAGTCAGAGTAAGCATTATGACTGCTTTCCCACCATAACATAGGCCTAATAACCTGAAGGTTGCACTCTTCCATATTGCTTTCACCAATCCAGTCCGGGAAACGAGATCACGTTTTTATTTTTAGCCTAGTCAGTCTATTCTATTGGTTTCAATTGGCCGTTTTGATGCCAAAGGGCGTGGATGTAGCTTTTGATGGCCTTTAGATTAGTTTCGAGGCAGAGCACAATCTAAGAAGACCCAACGGACCAAATCAGTGGTTTAGTTGAGGTGTTTGAGCCCAGCCTGTGCTGGGTTCTCCGATCTGGTTGTGTCCCAAATGAGATCTATGGTGCCCGCAGGAAAGGTAGTGGGAGTAAGGTGCCATTTTTGGGATGCAGTATGTCCTCTTTCCCTCCAGTGAGAAGTTCTGTTCTGAGTGACTTCCTATGACCCCTGTGATGTTTTCTTCGGTGCCATGGAAACAGGCTGTCTCCCATCAGCCAGGTGGAATAGACATCATTATCCTTCCCATCCTGTGTGCTCGCTGCTCTCCCCTCCCAGAGTTCAGCTGGTTCTCATGGAACACTGAGAGCAGCACTGATGTGTGTTTATGTATGGGGTGGTAGAGAGAAGCCAAGATTGACATTAGGAGGTGAGGGAGATGAGGAGAAAGACACACCCTGTGAGGTTCTGACTGTTTGTTGTGTTGATATGGAGTGGTAGAGAGGAGCCAGGATTTGCCTGAGATTTGCGTTTGTCTGTGTGTGTGTGAACTCTGTGAACTCTAGTATCAGGTCATTAGCGGTGCAGATTAAGCTAGCTCTTCCATTCACCCCACTGTGAAAGTCCTCCGCTATTTATCTTGCCCGTAGTTTTTTGTTTTCTCTGTTTCCCCTGAGTGGTCTCTTGGTCACATTCCTTTTAAATCCTCAGGGAACTGTTTTTGTCCTATGAATACATGCATTTTTGTAGATGTGTTTTTGTTATTCAAGAAAAAATGAGTGGGCAATTGTCTTTCTTTGCGACACTCTGCTCTTTTCTATTGGGGTTGTGTGTGTGTGTGTGTGTGTGTGTGTGTGTCTATGCTCAGCATGTATTTGTCTTGGAAGAGCTGAATGGCTGTAAACAGCCTTTTGTACTTTTGGCACTTGGATGATTCTCTCTTACCATAGAATCTAGACATTAGCTATATGGGTGGTGTTCAGTAAAGTTACACTTTAGCAAAACTTTTTGCAAAGGAAATTGACAAGTTCAGGTAGTACCCTTTTCCATTTAATTAACTTTTAACCAGATTCACAGATAACACATTACAAAGGTTGAAGAAGCCAGATTTCAAGCAGCAGCTCCATACTTCTTGCCAGACAGAGAACTGATACTGGTTGTAAGGGTGGGGTTGGCGAGGGGTGTGTGGGGTCTGTAGGTGGCTATTGATAATTGTATTGGATTCCTCATGTCTTACTCATTGTTGGGAAGAATTACATGCTGACCAGACCGGAAACGTCGCGTGCGCGAGCGTCGCAAAATAAATTCAGACATCCATGTTATTCAATTATTGCACCCACTCTGCTCGCGCGCGCCAGTGAGCGTCTGCTATGCCAAGGGCTAAAATAGAATCAGTTCTATTTCTGACGCAGATCGCGCTGCAAGTCCTGCCTCTCCCATCTCCTCATTGGTTTATAGAAGCAGGTACCCACATGCCATCTCGTCATTGGTGATACCCACGTGGGTGACTGAAAGACGAACGGGGTCAGTGGCGGTAATGCACCTATTTTATGAAAGTTGCCAATCGCATTATAAAGTCAAGAGAAGAAAAAGCCTGGAAGGAGGAGAGACTACTAGAAACGATTCAGTTGTCCGTTTTATGTGTGGATTAATTGTCGGAGTAGAGGACCTTGTGCATTTCAGGTAAAATAACAACTCAATGTTTTAAATCCCAAGACAAATTAGCTAGCAACAGCAAGCTAGCTAAATAGGACAAATTAGCTAGCAACAGCAAGCTAGCTAAATAGGACAAATTAGCTAGCAAGCTAACTAGCTAAATTGCCGTACATGTTTCATGCTTTTCGACCTGTCCCCAAATTAATATAATTGGTTCAGAGTTTGTTTTGATATTTTGACCTGCGTGTTATGTTATGTACTGTATTTATTTTAGATTTGATGAATCCTATACATTTTAAAATGGGTAATTTGGGTGCAATCAATCAGCTTTAATTTCTCAGATCAAATTATATTTCAACCAAATAAGGTTTCAGGAATGATGGTCTCATCTGTTTCTAACTACAGAAACGGTTTCAGAATAATCTTAGATGGTGGGTGACAAAATCCTCTTCTCCTTTTTGAGGTGGAAGGACTCTGGTCTGTTGTACGTTTTAGTTTTTTCCACGGAGTCTCTTATAGCATTCTCTATATTATGAGCTGAGACTGGGCTCAGTCTAGAATAGAAAACCTCCATTATCCATTAAAGATGTACAACTTGCCTTCACTTTCTTGGCTTTCCAGGCCCAGGCAAATATGACCTATTTAAAACATGCAAGATGCATTACACACATTAATCTCTTCACATCCGTTGTGGAATAGAATTCACTTTACAGATGTGGCGAATGGCCATACGGATGGGAGTGATTTATATTTTGTTAGGATCCCCGTTAGCCGACGCCAATGGCCACAGTTAGTCCTACTGGGGTCCGACACGCAGCGAAAACAACATTAGACAGAAGACTTTACAATTGACATGCATTTAAAAACATGAACATGTAGTGTGTGTGTTTTGCATCTATCAGTTACACAGGTCAGTACGTACACACAAAAAGTAGATCACTTGTGCCGTGAGGTGTTGCTTCATTTGTCTTTTGAAACCAGGTTTGCTGTTCACTCACGCTGTTTGAGATGGGAGTTCCCTGCGCTCATGGCTCTTTTTAAAAATCACATTGTGTTGGTCACATACACATGGTTAGCAGATGTTATTGGAAGTGCAGCGAAATGCTTGTGCTTCCAGTTCCAACAGTGCAGTAATATTTAACAAGTCATCTAACAATTTCACAACTACCAAATACACACAATCTAAGTAAAGGAATGGATTAAGTGTGTATATATATATATATATATATAACTTTGCGACCTTTTGCCACATTTCAGGCTTCAAACATAAAGATATAAAACTGTATTTTTTTGTGAAGAATCAACAACAAGTGGGACACAATCATGAAGTGGAACGACATTTATTGGATATTTCAAACTTTTTTAACAAATCAAAAACTGAAAAATTGGGCGTGCAAAATTATTCAGCCCCCTTAAGTTAATACTTTGTAGCGCCACCTTTTGCTGCGATTACAGCTGTAAGTCGCTTGGGGTATGTCTCTATCAGTTTTGCACATCGAGAGACTGACATTTTTTCCCATTCCTCCTTGCAAAACAGCTCAAGCTCAGTGAGGTTGGATGGAGAGCATTTGTGAACAGCAGTTTTCAGTTCTTTCCACAGATTCTCGATTGGATTCAGGTCTGGACTTTGACTTGGCCATTCTAACACCTGGATATGTTTATTTTTGAACCATTCCATTGTAGATTTTGCTTTATGTTTTGGATCATTGTCTTGTTGGAAGACAAATCTCCATCCCAGTCTCAGGTCTTTTGCAGACTCCATCAGGTTTTCTTCCAGAATGGTCCTGTATTTGGCTCCATCCATCTTCCCATCAATTTTAACCATCTTCCTTGTCCCTGCTGAAGAAAAGCAGGCCCAAACCATGATGCTGCCACCACCATGTTTGACAGTGGGGATGGTGTGTTCAGCTGTGTTGCTTTTACGCCAAACATAACGTTTTGCATTGTTGCCAAAAAGTTCAATTTTGGTTTCATCTGAGCAGAGCACCTTCTTCCACATGTTTGGTGTGTCTCCCAGGTGGCTTGTGGCAAACTTTAAACAACACTTTTTATGGATATCTTTAAGAAATGGCTTTCTTCTTGCCACTCTTCCATAAAGGCCAGATTTGTGCAATATACGACTGATTGTTGTCCTATGGACAGAGTCTCCCACCTCAGCTGTAGATCTCTGCAGTTCATCCAGAGTGATCATGGGCCTCTTGGCTGCATCTCTGATCAGTCTTCTCCTTTTATGAGCTGAACGTTTAGAGGGACGGCCAGGTCTTGGTAGATTTGCAGTGGTCTGATACTCCTTCCATTTCAATATTATCGCTTGCACAGTGCTCCTTGGGATGTTTAAAGCTTGGGAAATCTTTTTGTAACCAAATCCGGCTTTAAACTTCTTCACAACAGTATATCGGACCTGCCTGGTGTGTTCCTTGTTCTTCATGATGCTCTCTGCGCTTTTAACGGACCTCTGAGACTATCACAGTGCAGGTGCATTTATACGGAGACTTGATTACACACAGGTGGATTGTATTTATCATCATTAGTCATTTAGGTCAACATTGGATCATTCAGAGATCCTCACTGAACTTCTGGAGAGAGTTTGCTGCACTGAAAGTAAAGGGGCTGAATAATTTTGCACGCCCAATTTTTCAGTTTTTGATTTGTTAAAAAAGTTTGAAATATCCAATAAATGTCGTTCCACTTCATGATTCGTTCCAATCCACTTGTTGTTGATTCTTCACAAAAAAATACAGTTTTATATCTTTATGTTTGAAGCCTGAAATGTGGCAAAAGGTCGCATAGTTCAAGGGGGCCGAATACTTTCGCAAGGCACTGTATACACACACACACACACACACATATATATATATATATATATATATATATATATATATATATATATATATATATATATATATATATATATATATATATATATATATATATATATATGGATGGATGAGCAATAACCGAGCGACATGGGCAAGATGCAATAGATGGTATAAAATACAGTATATACATATGAGATGAGTAATGCAAGCTATGTAAACATTATTAAAGTGACTAGTGATCCATTTATTAAAGTGGCCAACGATTTCAAGTCTATGTAGGCAGCAACCTCACTGTTAGTGATGGCTGTTTTAACAGTCTGATGGCCTTGAGATAGAAGCTGTTTTTCAGTCTCTCGGTCCCTGCGTTGATGCACCTGTACTGGATGATAGCGGGGTGAACAGGCAGTGGCTCGGGTGGTTGTTCTCCTTGATGATCTTTTTGGCCTTCCTGTGACATCGGGTGCTGTAGGTGTCCTGGAGGGCAGGTAATTTGCCCCCGGTGATGCGTTGTGCATACCACACCACCCCCCTGAAGAGCCCTGCAGTTATGAGCGGTGAAGTTGCCGTACCAGGCGGTGATGCAGCCTGACAGGATGCTCTCGATTGTCTGTCTGTAAAAGTTTCTTAGACCTCCTGAGGTTGAAGAGGCGCTGTTGCGCCGCCTTCACCACACTGTCTGTGTGGGTGGACCATTTCAGTTTGTCTGTGATGTGTATGCCGAGGAACAAAACTTTCCACCTGTCCCAAGGATAAGAGGGGTGCTCCCTCTGCTCTTTCCTGAAGTCCACAATCATCTCCTTTGTTTTGTTGACGTTGAGTGAGAAGTTATTTTCCTGACACCACACTCGGAGTGCCCTCACCTCCTCCCTATAGGCTGTATTGTCGTTGTTGGTACTCAAGCCTACTACTGTTGTGTTGTCTGCAAACTTGATGATTTGAATTGGAGGTGTGCATAGCCATGCAGTCATGGGTGAACAGGGAGTACTGGAGGGGGCTGAGCACGCAATGTTGCGGGTCCCCAGTGTTGAGGATCAGTGAAGTGAAGATGTTGTTTCCTACCTTCACCACCTGGGGGCGGCCTGTCAAGAAGTCCAGTTCCCAATTGCACAGGGCGGGGTTGAGAGCCAGGGCTTCAAGCTTAATGATGAGCTTGGAGGATACAATGGTGTTTGAAAGCTGAGCTGTAGTCAATGAACAGCATTCTTACAAATGTAGTCCTCTTGTCCAGGTGGGATAGGGCAATATGCAGTGTGATGGCAATTGCATCGTCTGTGGACCTATTCGGGCGGGACCCAATTTGAAGTGGGTCTAGGGTGACAGGTAAGGTGGAGGTGATATGATCCGTGACTAGTCTCTCAAAGCACTTCATGATGACAGAAGTGAGGGCTACTGGGCGATAGTAATTTAGTTATCTTGGGTACAGGAACAATCTTAACCACTAGCGTCGAGCAATCCCATATCCGGGAGCGTAATCATAGCCTCAAGCTCTTTACCATAACGCACCGTTTCCTATTCATGAAAATCGCAAATGAAATAAATATATTGAAACACAAGCTTAGCCTTTTGTTAACACCACTGTCATCTCAGATGTTCAAAATATGCTTTTCAACCAAAGCTACACAAGCATTTGTGTAAGAGTATTGATAGCCTAGAATAGCATTAAGCCTAGCATTCAGCAGGCAACATTTTCACAAAAACAAGAAAAGCATTCAAATAAAATAATTTACCTTTGAAGAACTTCGGATGTTTTCAATGACGACTCTCAGTTAGATAGCAAATGTAAAAAATTTTCCAAAAATATTATTTGTGTAAGAGAAATAGCTCCGTTTTGTTCATCACGTTTGGCTAAGAAAAAAAAAACGAAAATGCAGTCACTTACAACGCCAAACTTTTTTCAAAATTAGCTCCATAATATCGACAAACGTGGCAAACGTTTAGAATCAATCCTCAAGGTGTTTTTCACAATTCTATTCGGTGAAAAATCATTCCTGGCAGTCGGTTTCTCATCAGAGGCAAACGGAAAAATACTGCAGCTGGAGATTACGCAATAATTGCGACGGAGGACACCAAGCGACCACCTGGTAGATGTAGTCTCTTATGGTCAATCTTCCAATGATATGCCTACAAATACGTCACAATGCTGCAGACACCTTGGGGAAAACGTGGAAAAGGTAAGCTGACTCCTAGCTCCTTCACAGCCATATAAGGAATCATTGCCATGAGGCGGTTTCAAAAAATGCGGCACTTCCTGATTGTATTTTTATCTGGGTTTTTTCTGTAACATCAGTTCTGTGGCACTCACAGACAATATCTTTGCAGTTTTGGAAACGTCAGTGTTTTCTTTCCAAAGCTGTCAATTATATGCATAGCCGAGCATCTTTTTTGTGACAAAATATCTTGTTTAAAACGGGAACGTTTTTCATCCAAAAATTAAAAGAACGCCCCCTATATCGAAGAAGTTAAAGCATGTGTGGACAACAGACTGGGATAGGGAGAGAATATATCTGTGAACTCCAGCCAGCTGGTCTGCGCATGCTCTGAGGACACGGCCAGGGATGCCGTCTTGGCCGCAGCCTTGCGAGGGTTAACACGTTTAAATGTCTTACTTACGTCAGCCACGGAGAAGGAGAGCCCACAGTCCTTGGTAGCGGGCTGTGTCGGTGGCACTGTATTATCCTCAGTGGGCAGAGAAGGTGTTTTTAGCTTGTCTGGAAGAAAGATGTCTGTCTGTGACTGGTTTTCTTTTTGCAGTCCATAATTGTCTGTAGACCCTGCCACCTATGTTTCTTGTCTGAGCTGTTTAATTGCGACTCCACTTTGCCTCGATATACTGACATTTCCCTTGCTTGATTGCCTTGCGGAGGGAATAACTACACTGTTTGTGTTCGGCCATATTCCCGGCCAACTTTCTATGGTTAAATGTGGTAGTTTGCGCTTTCAGTTTAGCGTGAATACTGCCATCTATCCACGGTTTCTGGTTATGGTAGGTTTTATATAGGCTCTGTATAATACTGTATGTTTCCTTGAATTTGTTCTGGACCTGTGAGAAGAGTTGGAAGGCAAAACAGCGGCTTTGTCTCAATATTCCATGCCTTCAGCCTTAGTGTGCACATGCACACTCCCCATCATTGATCTAAATGCATTGCATTGGTGTAAGCATTGGCTGGAGGGAGTTTCCACCATTGTTAAATCCATGAGGAGAAGTGTGCAAGTGTATGGTTTAGGAGAAGGGTGGAGAATCGGGATGCAGACAGCATCTCCCTGTCACATTGCCCATTTTACAGCGAGCCAAGGGAGGAGGGTCCGACGCACATCATTGAGCCAATAACCTCACTAGGGGTTTTCCTCAACCTTCAGCTACCAAGTTGCCACCTCAGTAGTTAGAAGACAGTGGTTGGGAACTGGGTCATTTCCAGTAGGGCACACCGTCACATTTTTTAAAAAACGTTTTGAAAAAGAAAAGGAAATTGAGCGTTTCCTATTGGACATGTCCAAGTGGTCCCTCCCTCCCTGTTTCAATCTGTTTCCTTCAGTTTGGTGCCTAGTGATAATGAAAATGACCCAAGTGATCAGATGGAGAGAAGAGAGAAAGAAATTAATAAAAGCGAGATGTCTGAGCAAGACCGTGCTGCTCTTAGTGTAAGTGATGTCATCCGGAAATGCGTGCTTTTGAACTCTGAGGTCATTCTCATCATTTTTCCTCAAGTCATTTGATCAGTTTTACACAGTCAACATCTGGAACACTTGGCCGTGTAGCAGTTTCACTTTGTAATGCTTTGCAGCTTTAATACCAGTGTTCATTATGTGGTGTTCATTAGGGAACACTGAACAAATAGCTTTTCAACAGAAAATGAGGGTTTCTTATTGAACAAGTTCAGGTAGTTCCTCCCTGTTTGTCTGTATTTTTTTTACATTTAGTCCCTAATGAATGTGACCCTGGTATACCACTGTAGTCCAAACTTCAGAGGGAGTTATATTGGTCAACGTCTGAATGTTAAATGTTATGCAACAGTGTGCTGTTCCCTTGCACAGGGATGTCACTGGGCTTTGAATAAAGGTAGACCAGGCCAATAATGTCATTTGAAAAGGTTTCAACTGCTTTGGCTAGCCTACTGTAGATATTTCACTTCACCTTACACCCCTCTCTCCAGAAAAGAGATGGTGACTCGTAGCAAACCAACACTTGTAGCTTTAGTCACTCACACTGGAGGCACATGTGAGTGTTTTACCACTCACACACAGTCATCGTGCGTGTGCATGCACTCATTTGTTTCTCTGACGTGTGTGTGTGTGTGTGTGTGTGTGTGTGTGAGAACACCAGCTCATGTTAAGTGTGTGTGAGTGGCTCACTCTCACACACTCTCTCATTGACTAATACCCTGCCTTACCGAGTCCAACTCCCTGACTCACCCGCTGGGCTGACTGGGCTAATCTCTTGGCTGGGTCCTGGTTTGTTGTGTAGTGATCCTGATTACACACTGTCGTGCCAAATGTAGTGCGGCCTGGTTCCAGATCAGCTGCCGAGCTTATCATCCCTATTGGTTATATGGGGCATCAGAGGGCCAGCCAACATGAATGAACCTGTTGCTGCAACAAGTGAAGTTTACAGAGAGTGAGAGAGTCAAGGCCCATATTCATTAATCTTCTAAGTAGGAGTGCTGCTCTTGGATCAATTTAGCCTTTTCTGTCATAATGGACCGGGAGGGCCTGATCCTAGTGCTCCTAGTCTGAGGGGTCTTTAACACCAAATTGGTTTGGTTCAGATTTTCTGAACTCTGGTGCGTTTACCCCTTTAGTGTTTTCACACTGAACTACAGTGCCTTGCGAAAGTATTCGGCCCCCTTGAACTTTGCGACCTTTTGCCACATTTCAGGCTTCAAACATAAAGATATAAAACTGTATTTTTTTTGTGAAGAATCAACAACAAGTGGGACACAATCATGAAGTGGAACGACATTTATTGGATATTTCAAACTTTTTTAACAAATCAAAAACTGAAAAATTGGGCGTGCAATATTATTCAGCCCCCTTAAGTTAATACTTTGTAGCGCCACCTTTTGCTGCGATTACAGCTGTAAGTCGCTTGGGGTATGTCTCTATCAGTTTTGCACATCGAGAGACTGACATTTTTTCCCATTCCTCCTTGCAAAACAGCTCGAGCTCAGTGAGGTTGGATGGAGAGCATTTGTGAACAGCAGTTTTCAGTTCTTTCCACAGATTCTCGATTGGATTCAGGTCTGGACTTTGACTTGGCCATTCTAACACCTGGGTATGTTTATTTTTTAACCATTCCATTGTAGATTTTGCTTTATGTTTTGGATCATTGTCTTGTTGGAAGACAAATCTCCGTCCCAGTCTCAGGTCTTTTGCAGACTCCATCAGGTTTTCTTCCAGAATGGTCCTGTATTTGGCTCCATCCATCTTCCCATCAATTTTAACCATCTTCCCTGTCCCTGCTGAAGAAAAGCAGGCCCAAACCATGATGCTGCCACCACCATGTTTGACAGTGGGGATGGTGTGTTCAGCTGTGTCGCTTTTACGCCAAACATAACGTTTTGCATTGTTGCCAAAAAGTTCAATTTTGGTTTCATCTGACCAGAGCACCTTCTTCCACATGTTTGGTGTGTCTCCCAGGTGGCTTGTGGCAAACTTTAAATGCCACTTTTTATGGAGATCTTTAAGAAATGTATTTCTTCTTGCCACTCTTCCATAAAGGCCAGATTTGTGCAATATACGACTGATTGTTGTCCTATGGACAGAGTCTCCCACCTCAGCTGTAGATCTCTGCAGTTCATCCAGAGTGATCATGGGCCTCTTGGCTGCATCTCTGATCAGTCTTCTCCTTGTATGAGCTGAAAGTTTAGAGGGACGGCCAGGTCTTGGTAGATTTGCAGTGGTCTGATACTCCTTCCATTTCAATATTATCGCTTGCACAGTGCTCCTTGGGATGTTTAAAGCTCGGGAAATCTTTTTGTATCCAAATCCGGCTTTAAACTTCTTCACAACAGTATCTCGGACCTGCCTGGTGTGTTCCTTGTTCTTCATGATGCTCTCTGCGCTTTTAACGGACCTCTGAGACTATCACAGTGCAGGTGCATTTATACGGAGACTTGATTACACACAGGTGGATTGTATTTATCATCATTAGTCATTTAGGTCAACATTGGATCATTCAGAGATCCTCATTGAACTTCTGGAGAGAGTTTGCTGCACTGAAAGTAAAGGGGCTGAATAATTTTGCACGCCCAATTTTTCAGTTTTTGATTTGTTAAAAAAGTTTGAAATATCAAATAAATGTTGTTCCACTTCATGATTGTGTCCCACTTGTTGTTGATTCTTCACAAAAAAATACAGTTTTATATCTTTATGTTTGAAGCCTGAAATGTGGCAAAAGGTCGCAAAGTTCAAGGGGGCCGAATACTTTCGCAAGGCACTGTATCTGCACTCAGGAGTGAACTAAACAACTCACGCTGTTTTGATAAAAAAGGGTGGTCTCAAAACTAACTTAAGGTCGACGCAACTTCACCCTAATCCAGTGATGGCCATGCATTTCTCTGGTTATGATGACTCGTGCTCTATGGTCACTTGTGATTTGCTCTTCTGAAAGACCTAACCTACTCGTCCTCTTAAGCCTCGTTCACAATACCCTTTACGTTTACACAACATGTGAAGTGTTACATCTAGCAACTATGAAGTGGGACAACACTCCACAGGCCACAATCAACAGCCTGATCAACTCTATGTGAAGGAAATGTCGCACTGCATTACCTTAAAAAAAATAAAAGGATGAGTGACCAACTGATGCATATCTGTATTCCCAGTCATATGAAATCCATAGATTAGGGCCTAATTTATTTATTTAAATGGACTGATTTCCTTATGACTTGTAACCAAGGCTGTTGCGCTTGATCATATTACCGCCACACCATATAGTCACGGTAATTAGGCTTCTCCAAGCTCTGATGCTGCTGATGGTCATTAGTAGCCTACCTAACTTGCTAACTGCCTGGTACTCAGCACTGTATTGTCCCTCTAATCACACTGACATCAATGCAAATGTATTCAAAAATCTAATCAAACACTTCATGAGAGCTCATGTTGCGCAACATTTCTATAGGCTATGCAATTGTGTGAGAAAACAGTGATGGCCTCTACTGAATGGAGGAGGAGGATCCCATCAGCTGTTTATAGGTTTACAATATTTATTTCTCAACTTCCCTAATATTAAGCACATTGCTTAGATTTATAACAGGAGTATCGCCTCCCTGACTGGCATGAAAAGGAATCACGGGAAAAGAGTCCTCCTTCCCCTATTTAAGTGCATAGGTGATATGCATTCCCCCCCGCTCCCCCTGTTTCGAGACTGGACCCTTATTATGTACCTTTCTAAATTAAAACAAAGTTCACACATAATATTTAGTATATGCAAAGATGAGATTAAATGAAGAATAGTCTGATGGGGAGCTATTAGCCTATCACTTGTGAATGATGCCCAGCATAAGACAGACTTTTTCCAATCATAGTTGCACACCTCATGTAATCTAGCCCATAGACCTACATGTTTTGTATCACAACTAAAGTGGCCAAAAAACAAATAAAAATGAAGCACATTGATCCGCTTTACAAGGGGTTTAGAGCCTAACTGGCATACATAAGCAGCAGGTGAGTTTCAAGTTTGGGGAAGATAATGTTCACCATAAAAATGCACAGTTTTTTTATAATAAAGGCATTCCATGCTTAATTGTATTTGCGGTCACTTTTGATAATGGTGTTTTCCCGCTAATGTTACGCTTATAATGTGAAGAAATAGCCTAATACTTTATCTACATTTTTAATCTAAATATTCTGATCTGTTGTCAACCACATTACAGAAAGTTTTTTTTTTAATGCGAGTGGTTGTATTAATTTGGGATCTATCGCATCCCACAACTGTCCCATGCTTTGTTTGGAATATTTATTTCTTGCACAGAACACAATAGGTTGGCTTTTGTACTACGAGGATAGTAGATTAACATAGGCTAGTGATTTTGCTGTTCGTTAGGGATAACCATCTTGTTGGCTGATGAAATGTAAAGGTGGACAGTTCTTCCAATACCTTCAATATGCACCTCGGAATTGGATAATATTGACAGGCGCAGTTGCGTCCCCGGTGTGTCGGTCTTCACTTGTTGTCTGTGAGAAAGACCCAATCACGTGATGGAGAGCGCGCAGCACTCCGGGAGTAGGGTACAACAAAAGCATACGGCCACAAAGGAGATTCCGCCGGGAAATTCGAGGCACTGTCAATTTCTTGTCAAATTGTGAATGAGAGATTGATGAAGTGTGTACAGGCCTACACATAAAACGAAGCAGAGCTCATGCCTTTTATGCAAGTTTTTTCAAATCATCATTAGTTGCATCATGCAGCCTTAAAATGTATTAAAATCAATAATAATTGTAGAACTAAGTTACATGAACTCTAAATTGAGCATATAAGAGTACCTATTTCTTTGTTAACTGTTCAACACAGAATAGCCGCACTCCCTCAAATTGTTTGGAAAAAATATGTATATTTTATTCAGCTTTGTTCAATTGTATTCTTCATACTATACAATAATGCCAATGAATTCTAAGCTAATCTTGTCTGCTAAATCAACTAGTGTAGCCCACAGCCATTTAGCATAGCCACATCAGGACCTAACATAAGAACAACTCAGAGTATGCTATTCTGTTCTTCTGAAATAGTCAACATTTTCTTCATATCCTGTTTCTTTAGACTTGTCTAAAATGTATTTATTGTGAAGGTGTAGGCTTTATTAAATGGATTTATTAGACTTTTTAAAAATGTTGATGTTCCAAATGACTGCGTCAGTGTGGAAGCCAGGAGATGCTAAATGTGTTTATGTTAATTAAAGGTCAATTACCGTGGTGACTGACAGCTGGTGCTTGACAGTCACCAGCTGACTAAATTTCGTGACCACCCCAGCCTTAACTGTAACTCGGTAAAATCTTTGAAATTGTTGCATGTTTTTTATTATTGTTCAGTGTGTTTATCCTGTCTCATTTGAAAAGGTCATATTTTGCAATCTTCCAAAATAAATGTCATCTCTGACAAGCGGCGTGTTCTCCTCCATCTTGCGTTAAACTGTACAGTTGTCCGCTCACTAGCGGGGCAAGAGTCCATGTAATGAAATGCGGCACAATGTAAGCGGAGCATTAGTTAGAGAATGCATGAGGCAGTGTGATGGATGTACTAACTACTGCGAATGCAATGTGATCTGTGGGGTGGAGGTCACCGGTTTGGACGTGTCACATGCACACACACACACATGTTTTTGCCTCCTACTGCTTTCGTGGTGGGTAATGTCCATTACTGTACACGCTCCCAATTTCTCTCTCACTTTCCTCTATGTAACAATACAAGTTTTTATTATCCTCTGACATCACCTCTGCATAGTGCCCTCTTTCCCGCTTCCTGCTCAGACAGGAAATGTGGGATTGTGCCAGAGCAGGAAGTATGGGTGGGAGAAGGAAACACCTGTATCCCAGGGAGATTTGAATATACAGTACAGGAAGTGGTGTTTTCCCTACATTTAGTTTTTTTGGTGGAGTGCAGAAGCCTACACCAACATCAACATTTGTCTGAATGGAAATCAACAGAGACAAGATGTGCAGCCTTAGTGGCTGTAGGGGATAAATACTGTTTGTTTTTTTAGATGTTTTTCAACCCTATCCCAAATAGAGGACTTGATTCTCTAACCTTGGCTTTGGCTCTTGAAACTCAACTCCTGCACTTAGAATACACCCAGTGTAAGAGATTGACGATTAAGGTCCTGCTCTTTTGGATCCTGGGAGAAATGTCCACTCCCTACGCACACATCCTCCCTCTCTAGCACCTGGGATAATGATGTCACACTTGTTTACTTCCTGTGTGCTGAGAGAGAAGCGGCAGCCGCACTGCTGCTACTGCAGCGCATACAGCTGTTCAAACCTACATGTCACCTCCAATACAATGTCAGTGTTGACAGACACGCATAATTGCTGGGCAGATATCACACAGAGAAGACTTGATCACTCACTGTAAGTCAAGCTGAGTGATAGTATCAAAAACAGACGCTAACACAGTGTGTGTGTGAGAGGTGTTTTCATGTCTGTGTGTGTATCAGACACACGCACCATGAAAGAACACACCCCCTGTGTTTTGAGTGGGAGCCACATGCTTCGTGTGGACAGTCCATCTGCACAGTTGTTCTACAAAGGGACAGCTGAGGCCAGCTGGGATAGCGAAGGCTAGAGTGTGTACTCCCCCGAGGCAAACAAACACCCACCGTGTGGCCCTGTTCACCACACGAGTCAGCTAATTTTCACACCAGCCTAATGGTCCATCTATGTGATTCATTTGAATCATGTTGAACATAAGGTTTAACATATGAGTCAGTATTAAAAACAAAAATGTATACAGTACCAGTAAAAAGTTTGGACACCTACTAATTCCAGGGTTTTTCTTTATTTTACTATTTTCTACATTGTAGAATAATAGTGGAGTCATCAAAACTATGAAATAACACTTATGGAATCATGTAGTAAACAAGTCAAAATATATTTTACCTTTGCCTTGATGACAGCTTTTGACACTTTGCATTATCTCAACCAGCTTCACCTGGAATGATTTTCCAACAGTCTTGAAGGAGTTCCCACATGCTGAGCACTTGTTGGCTGCGTTTCCTTTACTCTGTAGTCCAACTCATCCCAAACCATCTCAATTGGGTTGAGGTCGGATGATTGTGGAGGCCAGGTCAACTCATGCAGCACTCCGTCACTCTCCTTCTTAGTCAAATAGCCCTTACACAGCCCGGAGGTGTGTTTTGGGTCATTGTCCTGTTGAAAACCAAATGGTATTCCCGCTAAGTGCAATCCAGATGGGATGGTGTATCTCTGCAGAATGCTGTGGTAGCCATGCTGGTTAAGTGTGCCTTGCATTCAAAATAAATCACTGACGGTGTCACCAGCAAAGCACCCCCACACCACCTCCATGCTTCACGGTGGGAAGCACACATGCGGAGACGAACCGTTCACCTACTCTGCGTCTCAAATACAGCGGTTTGAAAAATGTCACATTTTGACTAATCAGACCAAAGGACAGATTTCCACCGGTTTAATATCCATTCCTTGTTTCTTAGGCCAAGCAAATCTCTTCTTCTTATTGGTGTCCTTTAGTAGTGCTTTCTTTCCTGATCCACACAGTCTCTTCTGAAAAGGTTGGCTACTTTGAAGAATCTCAATATAAAACACTTTTTTGCTTACTACATGATTCCATATGTGTTATTTCATAGTTTTGATGTATTCACTATTATTCTACAATGTAGAAATAAAGAACAGATAGAGGAAGACCATGGGGAAAGATAGAGGTTGTGTCAAAGGGCATTAGGCCAAATTCAAACCTATCCCAACACTGTAGATGTGTGCTAGAGGTTGACCAGCCAGGCCATGAGTCAGCATTTTGTTTTTTTACACGAGCCTAGTCTTCCATCTATATGATTCATTTGAATCATGTTTAACATATGGGTCGGCATTCTTTTTGGACACGAGACACATTCGTCTGAATCAGCATACGGGACAAGCCTGATGATTAGTGAATCATAATGTGTGTCAGGGTTTTGATTAGCATTGTAGTTTTTGGTATGTGACTCTGTGAATATCTGCCCGTGGAAGTGCGTTGCTCCTCATTTAAATGTGTGTGTGTGTTTGTCACAAGCTACCCTGCCACAGTGCATGTGTTAGTTTCTAAGCTTGATGCAATTGCTCAACCCAGTGTACCTTTCTATGAGCGCTCCACACCCAGGCTTGCTCTGAAGCTAATCCCTGTGGCGGTAAGATTGATCCCTCTCTCTGTGCGTGCGTGTGTGTGTGTGTGTGTGTGTGTGTGTGTGTGTGTGTACAGCGACAGTCCATGTGATTTCTCTACAGCACTATGAGAACAAGCATCATCGATCCACAATTTCCTTTTTTCACTCAGTAATGGCCCTTGCTGAGCTGAATTTCAGCCAACCTTTCTGTCTCCACTTTAAAACAAAAATAGATGGTGAATCAAATCTGCTTGATATTCTTTCTTCTCTTCTCTCCAGGGCATAAAAGCTTGGTCCTGACTGTTGCGTTGGCTTCATTTGACCTTTTTGACCTGAGTGGGACAAAGGGAGAGAGACACCAGAGGTAAGATGCACTTTTAACGCCTTCCTTTAGCTTGATGTTTAGTCGGTTGCCAGCCACCGCCACATAGCTAGGTGGTCGTGGATGTTAGTTGATGACATGGCAAGACGACACAAACCAATCTGCAACTACCAGGCTAGCCAATAAATTGGCTCCTCTTGCAATTCTTTCGATTCTTTCTGACCCCTGTTGTTATTGTATAATAATATGGACATTTTAGAAGATGGAACCCACAACCCTGGTGTTGCCAGCACCATGCTCTAGCTCAGTGAGCCATTGGAACCAGTCATGGACATTTTATCATGGCTGTACCAAGACTCCACAGTGAGAGGCTCTTGCGCATAGAAATATAATTACTAGAATGGCCATTCCCATTCAAGTCAATGTTCTGTTATTCTATTCCAATGCTCTTGCCCCATGCTTGGCAATTTTTTTTCTGTAAGTTGAAGAGCAGACCCAGGAAAGATAGAGGCCAGACAGGGGAGGGAGTTGGGGGAGAGAGGGGCTGCGTTTCATCCCATGAACATGTTCCCTCCCTTCTGCCCTCCATATACTCCCCTTCACAGATCTAATAGGACTGTATATTTGAAAGCAATATGGTGGAAACTGGGTGGAGTCGTTTTCTCATTTAATTTATTGAACCTTTATTTAATTAGGCAAGTCAGTTAAGAACAAATTTTTATTTGCATCGACGTCCTAACCCGGCCAAACCCGGACGATGCTGGGCCAATTGTGCGCCGCCCTATGGGACTCCCAATCACAGATGTGATGTGATACAGCCTGTTTTCAAACCAGGGACTGTAGTGACACCTCTTGCACTGAGATTCAGAGTCTTAGACCGCTGCGTGACTCGGGAGCCACAAAGGGGAGTGAACGAGTGCAAAAAGGAGGGAACATCTTCCTGGAATGAAACACAGCCAGGGGGGCCCAGACGAGGGGAGCCTCCCTGAGCTAGCCTCGTAAATAAGGTCCCAAATGAAAAAGGAGTTAAGGCGAGGATCTTGTCTTTGGGCCTGGGATAATTCCAGTCAGGCTAAAGTGGAACCATGTGAAGGGGTGGACTCAAATGATGTTTGCTTGTGGCCCAAATGTCACCCCATTCCCTACATAGTTCACTACCAGGACTAAAGTAGTGCACTATGTAGGGAATAGGGTGCTATTTGGGATATAGTCTCTGTGGCTTCCTGAGGGGTGTAATGAACAAGTTTTCTCCCCTGCACTGGCCTGTTCCCGTAGAGTGGAGAAGTAGCGTTGAAGTAAATTGTCACGCGTGTTTTGAGAGTTTGTGTCCTGCACTGTCTTGTCCCCTCCACCGCCACTGTGGAGAACTTGCTCTCTCGTGTTTCCTGGCTGTCACGCTGTCTGCCCTTATAGTGGTGTGTGTGTGTGTGTGTGTGTGTGTGTGTGTGTGTGTGTGTGTGTGTCCCAATTCTGGTTCTCTAGGGGGGACCCAGAGGGGTGCACGTTTTTTTTGTTCTAGCCCCGCACTAACACACCCAACTAATCATTGAGCCTTTGATAAGTCAAATCAGATGTCCTAGTTCGAGATCGGCCGATTATGATTTTTCAATGTCAATTATTGGAGGATCAAAAAAGCCGATACTGATTAATCAGCCGAATAATGTTTAAAAATATATATATATATATATTTTTTGTTGTTGTTGTAATAATGACAATTACAACAATACTGAATGAACACTTGTTTTAACTTAATATAATACATCAATAAAATCAATTTAACCTCAAAAAATAATGAAACATGTTCAATTTGGTTTAAATAATGCAAGAACAGTGTTGAAGAAGAAAGTAAAAGTGCAATATGTACCATGTAAAAAAGCTAACGTTTAAGTTCCTTGCTCAGAACATGAGAACATATGAAAGTTGGTGGTTCCTTTTAACATGAGACTTCAATATTCCAAGGTAAGAGGTTTTAGGTTGTAGTTAATATAGTATTTATAGGACTATTTCCCTCTACCATTTGTATTTCATATACCTTTGACTATTGGATGTTCTTTTAGGCACTATAGTATTGCCAGTGTAACAGTAGCTTCTGTCCCTCTCCTCGCCCCTACCTGGGCTCGAACCAGGAACACATCGACAACAGCCACACTCAAAGCATCGTTACCCATCGCTCCACAAAAGTCGCGGCCCTTGCAGAGCAAGGGGAATAACTACTCAGTCTCAGAGCGAGTTACGTTTGAAATGCTATTAGCACACACCCAGCTAGCTAGCCATTTCACATCGATTATACCAGCCATCAAGCTGATAAGCTTGAAGTCATAAACAGCACTGTGCTTGCGAAGAAATGCTGGCAAAACGCACGAAAGTGCTGTTTGAATGAATGATTACGAGCCTGCTGCTGCTCAGTCAGACTGCTCTATCAAATCAGACCTAATTATAACATAATAACACGCAGAAATACGAGCCTTTGGTCATTAATATGGTCGAATCCAGAAACTATCATTTTGAAAACAAAGTGTTTATCATTTCAGTGAAATACGGAACCGTTCGGTATTTTATCTAACGGGTGGCTAAATATTCTAAATATTCTTGTTCCATTGCACAACCTTCAATGTTATGTCATAATTACGTGAAACTCTGGCAAATTAGTTTGCAATGAGCCAGGCTGCCCAAACTGTTGCATATACCCTGACTCTGCGTGCAATGAACGCAAGAGAAATGACACAATTTCACCTGGTTAATATTGCCTGCTAACCTGGATTAGTAGTTATTATGATTGATAGATTTTTTTTTTGTAAGATAAGTTTAATGCTAGCTAGCAACTTACCTTGGCTTCTACTGCATTCGCGTAACAGGCAGTCTACTTGTGGAGTGCAATGGTTAGTGTTGGACTAGGTAACTGTAAGGTTGCAAGATTGGATCCCCCGAGCCGACAAGGTGAAAATCGGTCGTTCTGCCCCTGAACAAGGCAGTTAACCCACCGTTCCTAGGCAGTCATTGAAAATAAGAATGTGTTCTTAACTGACTTGCCTAGTTAACTAAAGGTATAAATAAATAAAAAGATTCCCTTTGCGGTAAAGGTAAAATAAATAAAAAATAAAAAAGCTGGCCATGTTGATTGGCCCTGTTTGGGAGGTGACAAACGTTCCTCTACTATAGAGACTAAACTTGGGGGCATGTGCTAAGAAAAACGTCATCGATAATTATCTCCATTCTCTCCACTGTACATGTAATGGAATAAACATACAGACAACCTGTGCTAATTCCACAAAACCATATTTATTTAATATGTTCTGTACTTATCAGTATGAATCTTTTTATTTATGTTTTGTAAATACCTTTTCAGAAGACTGAACTGAACCAGGTGTGATCCGTAATGTTTGTCTAATCACATGTGCTCATTGGGGGGGGGGGGGGGGAGGAATAGTGGTGTCAAGCCTACACTCTACCTGGAGAGACACAACCAGCTTTCTGACTAGGAGCTGTCCATTGGCCACCTCCTTAGCTTGCCTTGGCCTCCTGGGTGGTGCAGTGGTTAAGGGTCAGCTGCGCCACCAGAGACTCTGGGTTCGCGCCCAGGCTCTGTCGTAACCGGCCGCGACCGGGAGGTCTGTGGGGCGACGCACAATTGGCCTAGTGTCGTCCGGGTTAGGGAGGGCTTGGCCGGTAGGGAAATCCTTGTCTCATCGCGCACCAGCGACTCCTGTGGCGTGCCGGCGCAGTGCGCGCTAACCATGGTTGCCAGGTGCACAGTGTTTCCTCCGACACATTGGTGCGGCTGGCTTCCGGGTTGGATGGCGCTGTGTTAAGAAGCAGTGCGGCTTGGCTGGGTTGTGTATCGGAGGACGCATGACAACCTTCGTTTCTCCCGAGCCCGTACAGGAGTTGTAGCGATGAGACAAGATAGTAGCTACTAAACAATTGGATACCACGAAATTGGGGAGAAAAAAAGCCAAGGCAAGCTGGATCTCTGCAGATGTCAGAAATGTATTTTCTTCTGCAGTAGACTACATATTGCCGACATTTCCATTTGGAGATGTGCTCCTCCAGCATGCAGTGGTCGCTGACGTTGCCAACAGGCAGGCTGCCATGTTCTCATCCCTCAACTTTTTCATGGCATGCTTTCCCTACATTATCCCTGAGGGAGCCTCTGTTGATCTGGTGGAAGATGAGTTTAGACTCTATCAGGCTATATTATTGGTCATATATTGGTCATATTCCATAGCAATACGAACAAATATTCAGTCCTGTTTCCAAGAACAAAACCCAGTACAAAGCCTCCCTCAGTACAGACATGCTGAGTGCCCTCGTTACCAAAAAGGTTTCAATGATTGCCAGAGGAACTGTTTGCCACAGAGAAGTCTACCCTGATGCTCTGCTGCGTAAGGCTAAATCTGCTAGCTACCAGGCAAATCTGTCTAGGAAATGATTTCCTGAACATTTTGAAGGTCTCCAGAAGATTTGTTCTCACCCACTGTTTCCTGTCATAGCTTTTTCCTTTTCATTATGGATAACATGTTTATTTGATACGAAGGCTCTGCTTCAAACATTTGTTGTTCTTATCATATCAGACTTTAAAAAAAATTATTGTCGATAAGACATTTGTACATTTTGTGTCTAAACAATTAACTTATTAGATCTTGTTAGTGACTTTTACCATATGTGTAAATGGAATGCTGTCAAATTATTCCAACCTTTTTTATAGACTTGATTTGGTACAATTGCGATCAGACTCACAAACCGTGTGAGCAGGGGGCTGGGAAAGAACCCCCCCAGTTCGTCAAGTATTATGTGCGCGAGTTGAGTCTCCAATTTGCCGCGTGTGTCTGGTACCCAAAAAATTTGGACAGGGTTAGCAGGTCTGCTTCTGACTGGCAGGATGCTGTTGTTGCTATGGTCTCCATGGAGATGATAAAAACCACATGTATTGTGTGCTATTGGAGGGTGTGTACTGTGTGTGCGTGACGTTGACTGTTTGTGTGTGTCCTTTAAAAGCTAACCACCCCTTTGGTGGTGAGGGAATCTGACTCTTGAAGATGGAGAGTAAGCCCCCTGGAGCTGAAAATGAACTAGTGGGGAACAGTATAGTTGTTTGACAGCTCTATACCCTCTGTGCTCATTGTTCCCAAATAGGTGTGTGTCATGCACAATCTGTCTACTATGGACACACCACGGTTTGACACTGATACTTAAATACTAGGATAACTAGTAAAAGAAACCGAATAGTACAAATATAAACGTACAGCAACGTTGTTATTGAGCCAATATCCTAAGTTGCCAAGTTAGTGTTACTCTGCAAGGAGATTGAGGACTTTTAACACATTAATGGGTTATGTCTGTGCTGGGTGACTGCACTTCTATTGTGTGTGTGTGACTGTGTTTTTTGTTACCCTAGTGAGTAGTCTCTTTCTCTGTCTAAATTGGCTTAATGATGATTGCCAAATTTGAAAATCAAACCCAGAAATTATACTTGCCCACGATGAACAAACTGATGGTTGTTATGCGCCTGGAAACTATGTGTTATTCATTACCCAAGGATATTAATGATACACTTTCAACTGTTCTGCCTGCTGTTATGGAACCCTGACCTGTTCACCGGACGTGCTTCCTGTCCCAGACCTTCTGTTTCCAACTCTCTAGAGACAGCAGGAGCCGTATAGATACTCTGAATGATCAGCTATGAAAAGTCAGCTAACATTTACTCCTCAGGTGCTAACTTGCTGCACCATCGACAACTACTGTGATGATTATTATTATTATTTGACCCTGCTGGTCATCTATGAATATTTGAACATCTTGGCCATGTTCTGTTTTATTCGCCACCCATTACAGCCAGAAGAGGACTGGCCACCCCTCAGAGCTTGGTTCCTCTCTAGGTTTCTTCCTAGGTTCCTGCCTTTCTAGGGAGTTTTTCCTAGCCACCGTGCTTCTACACCTGCATTGCTTGCTGTTTGGGGTTTCGGTACAGCACTTTGAGATATCCGCTGATGTAAAAAGGGCTTTATAAATGGATTTGATTGATGTCAGATAGTCTATGGTTACAGAGCTAGTGGTTCTCATACATAAATGCCTATTTATTCCTGCATCATACATTTCCAAAGTAATTTGCATTTCCAAGGACCATGCACAACAGAAATGAATTGTATACTATGTGCCATTTTTAGCAGAGCTACATAACAGCTCAGTGGCACAGAGGTACACTATTTCTTTTTTTTTTTAATGGAAAATACAGCACTATCTTGATTTAGATAAGTATTCAACCCACTGAGTCAATACATGTTACTATCCCCTATGGCAGCGATTTACAGCTGTGAGTCTTTCTGGGTAAGTTACTAGTAAGCTTTGAATGCCCGGGTTGTACAATATTTGCCCATTATTCTTAAACAAAGTTGTCAAGCTCGGTCAAGTTGGTTGTTGGTTTATTGTTTCTCGACAGCCATTTTCATGTTTTGACATATATTTTCAAGTAGATTTACGTCAAAACAATCAATGTTGTCTTGGTAAGCAACTCCAGTGTATATTTAGCATTGTGTTTTAGGTTATCCTGCTGAAAGGTGAATTTGTCTGTTGGAAAGCAGACAACCAGGTTTTCCTCAAGGAATTTTAGCTCTATTCTGTTTATTGTAGCCCAAAAAACTCCCTAGAATACCCATAACATGATGCAGCCACCACCAATCTTGACAACATGAAGAGATTTGCCTCAAACGTAACGCTTTTATAAATGTTTTCGCCACATTTTTTGCAGTACTACTTCAGTGCCTTGATGCAAACAGGATTGTAGAGTAACTACAATGTTGATCCATCCACAGTTACCTTCTATCACAGGTCTTTAAACTCTTTCAAATCATCATTGGCCTCACGGTGAACTCCCTTAGCTGTTTCCTTCGTCTCAAGCAACTGAGTTAGTAGGACGAGCACCTGTATCTTTGTAGTTACTGGGTGTATTGATACACCACCCAAATTGTAAAAGTAATAATAATAATGGCTATTAATAATAATACCCATCTACCAATAGGTGCCCCTTTTTACAATCCATATGAAAACCTCTCCTCCTGTCTTTTGTGGTTGAATCTGTGCTTGAAATTCACTGCTCCACTTAGGAACCTTACACTTATCTGCATGTGTGGGGAACAGAGATGGAGTAGTCGTTTAAAAATCACTTTAAACACTATTGCACCCACACAGTGAGTCCATGCAACTTATTATGTGACTTGTTAAAACCTCTTGGAACTCCCTCTCCCGGATCCGGGAGAATTGTCATCAACTGACACTAATTAGCATAACGCAACAGACAAAAAATATTACTAGAAAATAT
The DNA here is from genome assembly GCF_057628025.1 of Oncorhynchus mykiss. NCBI lineage: Eukaryota > Metazoa > Chordata > Actinopteri > Salmoniformes > Salmonidae > Oncorhynchus > Oncorhynchus mykiss. The sequence goes on along the minus strand of NC_143039.1, from coordinate 35,555,786 downwards.
TCATATTCATGAAATCACAAGTGAAATATATTGAAACACAGCTTAGCCTTTTGTCAATCACCCTGTCATCTCAGATTTTGAAATGATGCTTTACAGCCAAAGCTAGACAAGCATTTGTGTAAGTTTATCGATAGCCTAGCATAGCATTATGCCTAGCTAGCAGCAGGCAGCTTGGTCACGAAAATCAGAAAAGCAATCAAATTAAATCGTTTACCTTTGATGAGCTTCAGATGTTTTCACTCACGAGACTCCCAGTTAGACAGCAAATGTTCATTTTGTCCCATAAAGATTATTTTTATAGCTGAAACACCTCTGTTTGTACTTCACGTTTGGTTGAGAAATCCACCGGAAACTGAGGTCACGACAACGGCGAAACATATTCCAAATTAGATCCATAATATCGATAGAAACATGGCAAAAAAATCAATCCTCAAGGTGTTTTTCAAATATCTATTCGATAATATATCAACCGGGACAGGTGGCTTCTTAGTAGGAAAGAGAGAAACAATGGCCGCATTTGTCTTTTACGCACAAAACACTCAGCGCCTCCAGCTGACCACTGACGCAATGTTGTCGTTCAGGCTCATTTTTCAAAATAAAATCCTGAAACTATGTATTGTGACACTAGACACATTAGGGAAGCCATAGAAAAAGGAATCTGGTTGATATCTCATTTACTGCTCAATAGGGACTCTGCGTAGAGCTTTCTAAATAAGAGTCCCTTTCTGATTGGATTTTTCTCAGGCTTTCGCCTGCAATATCAGTTCTGTTATACTCACAGACAATATTTGTACAGTTTTGGAAACTTTAGTGTCTTCTATCTTGTCCTGACAAAATAGCCCGTTTACTTTGGGAACGTTATTTTTCCAAAAATGAAAATAGTGCCCCCTAGTTTCAAGAGGTTAAGCAAATGTTTACTCCTGAACTTTTTTCTGCTTGCCATAATGAAATGATTGAATACTTATTGACATTTTTTTTAATTTTTTTTAATTTTTTTTATGTATTTGTAAACATAATTACACTTTGACATTATTGGGTATTTTGTATAGATTAGTAGCACAATCTTAATTGAATCCATTTTAAATTCAGGCTGTAACACAGAAAAATGTGGGATAGGTCCAGCGGTGTGAATACATTCTGAAGACACTGTATTTGCACAGTAAGACGGCTGCAATGGGGGTTGGGCTGTTGCTGTTACTATGGGCTGTTGCTGTTACTATGGAGAAACCTGCTGACCTCTAGCTGCTGACCTCTAGCTGCTGCCTCTGGATGGGAACATATCAGCTGGTCAGCTCCTCTCGCTCCTTATTTCTTTAGTCTTTCTTTCTTTTCCCGTATCCCTCTGTCTTTCTCATCTCTTTCTCTCTCCTCTATATCTCTGTTAGTTTGCTTTCTTGCTCTCTCCTTTCTCCCCCCCTGTTTTAATTGGCAGCGTATGCCAGAGTCACTCTGAGTGATCCTCTCCTCCTACTCTTTCCATTCTCCTCTTTTCCTCTGTCTGCTGGCTGTCAGTTGTGCTTGACTGATGCTGTTTTGTCAGTCTGGCCCTCCCCCTACACATATTACAATGGTCCATTCCCTCCCCCATCATCTCACCATCTCTGTCTTCCTCTCTCCCACTTGCCCATCCTTCCCTTTATCTGCTTATTGTAGGAAGTGCTGTGTTCTAGCTTTCTTTAATGGCACAAAGATGGCAAAATGTCTCTGGATTGGATCTCTGCTTCATTGTATGCATTTTGTTGATTTTATATCTAGGCTGTATGTAATTTTGTGCGGTTTTCCCATTGATGATATTACCAGGGGATGTTGATATACTGTATGATGTTGAATCAAAGCAAGGTCATGTTCATTAGGCACTAAACCTTCGGGTACCATCAGAACATGTCTACGGTGTGCCCTAATGAACACAACCTTGGCCTGGAGTGAGTTCCTCTCGAATTACTCTCCCGAGCACAAAGGTTCCAGGGCCTGTGTTCATAAAGTCTCAGACTAAGAGTGCTGATCTAGGATTAGGTCCTCACTGTCCACGTAATCGTATTCGTTATCATCTAAAAGGACAAACGGATCCTAGAACTGTACTCCTACGCCAAGACGCTTTTTGAATGCGGGGCCAGGAGTGATCTACACCCAAATTGACTTTAGACTTGTTGCCGTTGTCAATGGGTTTCTTTAATAGCCAGTGTGGAGACGATATTCTCCTTTTTGCATACCGTATGGGGTTGTAGCCTACTAGCCGTATACAGTAGTCTTACAGTTATGAACTGATGACGTTCTCAGCCTACGTTTAATGATCTCTTTGGCCCCTCCCTCAGTGTGCAAATGGCCCCTTTCATTGACTGACTGAGCATGATGGATGAGGCCTGTTTGCCCAGAGGGGATTCGGGAGAGAGGGTGAGAAGAGGGGATGGAGAGGGGTGAAAGAAAAGAAAATGAGCAGTGCGTTGTGCCCTGAAATAGCCGCTATTCATTCGTCCACGCTCACCCGCCTGCTTTGTCGCATAGGCGATCAAAGCACTTGAGAGCAGTAATACCAACTGTGTTTGGCCTACTCATATAACCCCCGCCCACCCCCTCCTACCATTTGGGAGAGTCCAGCCACACCCTTATCTATGTTCCTCTCCAGAACAGAACCCAAGGCCAGGGGTGACTCACCCACAGGAACAGTGGAGGGTATTGTGACATGGGGGGGGGGGGGGGTTACGAGGTGTGTCGACAGCTGTTGAAGCAGACTTTCTAAATTTAGTCAGTGTTAAATGTTATAGACTAGACTCATGTGTGCATGGTAAGGGAAAAACAAGCCACTGTCTTCTATAGCAGCCTTAGTTTGAGATGCTCACACGCGCGCGCGCACACACTTCCCAGGGGACAATTTAGCGGTGCTGAGAATATGGGACCCACTCTATAATGAGCCATTACCTCACACACTGGAGTGCTATTCTTAACCCAGCAATCCTCCCTAAATGTTTTTTGTTCTTGGTGTTAATTTTTGTTCCACCCCCTCAGGAGACTACAGCTGAGCCCTACCAAACTCACAGGAATGTGCCCCCCCTCTTTTTCATCTACCTCTCCAGAATGGAATAGTGGGGTTAAAGGGGAAATTCAGCATTTTACAACTTAATGTAAGACTGTTACTCATCCTGTATGGCTTAGTTGGTAGAGCATGACACTTTCAACTCCAGGATTATGGGTTTGATTCCGGGGGCCACCCGTAAGTAACGTGTACACACATGACTAAGTATTTTTGGATAAAAGCGCCTTCTACTTGGCATTTATTATTAACTTCCCCTGTAGCTGATTTTCCTAAAATGTTACCATTGTTGTAATAAGAGTGTTTTTCTCCTTTTGAGAATTCATTCATTGTGATGTGATGTTGATGTATTTTTGGACTTGAAAAGGCTCTCATCTACATTGGGGTCACGATGGAGTTTGTAGTTTGAGAGACAGAGAAAATGAGTTGCAGAGTGAGAAATAGTATTATGGGTTGGTCTGTGTGTTGTCTGGCTGTCATGTTTTTCTATGGAGGATGCTGTTGAGACGATGTGTCACTGCTGCCACTGTTTTATTAGCCCCTCTGTCATTCATGCATCAGACACACACACACACACACACACAAGGGAGTTGGTTGTGTGTGTGAGAGCATTGTGTGGGTGGGTGGGGTACGACACCAAAATTAGACTACATCCACGCCCATTTAGAAGTTTGGTTTATGGAAATGTCTATTCAGCCATTAGTCATGATGTGTTTTCATACAGCTTACGGCATAGTCACAAACTTTACAACTTCCACTTTCTGAATCATAAAAGGGTCATCAATCCTCTGTGTTGGAGATAGTGAAGCTAGTGTAGAAAGGTGAGGTGTGTGTGTGTGTGTGGTGTGTGTGTGTGTGTGTGTGTGTGTGTGCACACTTGCATTCACCCTTACCATGGTCTTGTTCGGTGGGCACAAAGTCAGAGAGCGCTCCAAAACTAAGTGATGTTCTATCTGATTCTGAACTTGTTCAGTAAGAAACAAGAAACACTCTGTTTTCCTTGGCAAAACGTTCTGCTCCTGTAAGCTCTAATGAACAGGACCCAGGACGAGGCTGAGAACAAACCAAATAAACAAGTGTTCTGTTCCTACTCGGATGCAAAGTGAATTAATGAAGAGACTGCAGAGTTCCACGTAATCTTATCTATGATGTAATGGGCAATTCCACAGTAACAAAATGATGACACAAAGCACACAAAACGTCATCATGTTACCAAACTTTGCATCTGTACTGTTCTTCAAGTAAATGGGTTTTGTCAAATTCTCTGGAAATTGGAACTCTGGAACTCTGTGGCCTCTTCATTAATTCACTTTCAGTACATACACTACCATTCAAAAGTTTGGGGTCACTTAGAAATGTCCTTGTTTTTGAAAGAAAAACAACATTTTTGTCCATTTAAAATAACTCCAAATTGATCAGAAATACAGTGTAGATGTTGTAAATGACTATTGTAGCTGGAAATGGCGGATTTTTTATGGAATATCTACATAGGTGTACAGAGTAGAGGTCGACCGATTTTATGATTTTTCAACGCCGAAACCAATTATTGGAGGACCAAAAAAGCCGATACCGATTAATCGGCCTGTTTAAAAAAAAAAAAATAAAAAAAAAAAAAAAATATATATATATATATATATATATATATATATATATATATATATATATATATATATATATATATTTTTTTTTTTAAACATTGTAATAATGACAATTACAACAATACTGAATGAACACTTATTTTAACTTAATATAATACATCAATAAAATCCATTTAGCCTCAAGTAAATACTGAAATATGTTCAATTTGCTTTAAATAATGCAAAAACAAAGTGTTGGAGAAGAAAGTAAAAGTGCAATATGTGCTATGTAAGAAAGCTAACGTTTCAGTTCCTTGCTCAGAACATGAAAACATATGAAAGCTGGTGGTTCCTTTTAACATGAGTCTTCCATATTCCCAGGTAAGAAGTTTTAGGTTGTAGTTATTATAGGAATTATAGGACTATTTCTCTCTATACCATTTTGTATTTCATTAACCTTTGACTATTGGATGTTCTTATAGGCACTTTAGTATTGCCAGTGTAACAGTATAGCTTCCGTCCCTCTCCTCGCTCCTCCCTGGGCTCGAACCAGCAACACAACAACAACAGCCAAGCTCGAAGCAGCGTTGCCATGCAGAGCAGGGGGAACAACTACTAGAAGGCTCAGAGCGAGTGACGTTTCAAATGCTATTAGCGCATGCCAACTAGCTAGCCATTTCACTTCGGTTACACGAGCCTCATCTCGAGAGTTGATAGGCTTGACGCACAACTTTGAGCTGCTAGCAAAACACACGAAAGTGCTGTTTGAATTAATGTTTACGCGCCTGCTTCTGCCTACCACCGCTCAGTCAGATACTTAGATACTTGTATGCTCAGTCAGATTATATGCAACGCAAGACACGCTAGATAATATCTAGTAATATCATCAACCATGTGTAGTTAACTAGTGATTATGATTGTTTTTATAATATACGTTTAATGCTAGCTAGCAACTTACCTTGGCTTACTGCATTTGCGTAAAAGGCAATCTCCTTGTGAAGTGCAACGAGAGAGAGGCAGGTCGTTATTGCGTTGGACTAGTTAACTGTAAGGTTGCAAGATTTGCAATTGTTAGCACAGCTGAAAACTGTTGTGCTGATTTAAAGAACCAATAAAACTGTCCTTATTTAGACTAGTTGAGTATCTGGAGCATCAGCATTTGTGGGTTCAATTACAGGCTCAAAATGCCCAGAAACAAAGACCTTCCTTCTGATACTCATCAGTCTATTCTTTTTCTGAGAAATGAAGGTTATTCCATGCAAGAAATTGCCAAGAAACTGAAGATCTCGTACAACGCTGTGTACTACTCTCTTCGCAGAACAGCGCAAACTGTCTCTAACCAGAATAGAAAGCAATCCCCGGTGCACAACTGAGCAAGAGGACAAGTACATTAGAGTGTCTAGTTTAAGAAACCGACGCCTCACAAGTCCTCCAACAGGCAGCTTTATTAAATAGTACCCGCAAAAACCCCAGTCTTACCTTAAACAGTGAAGAGATGACTCCGGGATTCTGGCCTTGTAGGCAGAGTTGCAAAGAAAAAAACATATCAGACTGGCCAGTAAAAGATTAAGATGGGCAAAAGAACACAGACACTGGACAGAGGAACTCTGCCTAGAAGGCCAGCATCCCGGAGTTGCCTCTTCACTGTTGACGTTGAGACTGGTGTTTTGCGGGTACTATTTAATGAAGCTGCCAGTTTCATTCTATTAGTGTGGAGTTGTCCGAATGCCTTCTCCTGTTCTTTCCCCCCCCCCCCACTCTCGTCCTCATTCTCTCTAGCTCCCTCCCTATTTCTCTCTCCCTCATGCTCCTTCCCTCTCTCTGCCTAACTCTCCTTCTATTCTCTCCATTTTTCTCTCTCCTCCCCTCCTCTCTCTGCCTTCCATTCCCCCTCTCTCCCTACTTTCTGCTCTATCAATCCTCATATCCTTGTTTTTCTCCATTCTTTTCGAAACGCTTCTTATCTCTCTCCTTCCCTCCCCCTCTCAAATATACTTATATAGGGTCAATTGGTTTGCATGTGAAGCATGAGTGGCTAGCTGATTTCCATTCAGATTACACGGAAGTCAACCAAACACCTAGGTTAAACACTGTTCTACTAGGCTACATGCTACATAACATCAGCCTGCATTTATCTCTGTCATTGAGATTTATGTAGTGTTTAAAATTCACATTTGGTGTGTGTGTGTGTGTGTGGTTATATACAGATGCATTGGCTACAGGTTAGGGTTCTACACCTCCTGACTTGACTGTCAGTGAGCATCCCATGTATGACCTTTAATGACACTGCCTGTTGACCCTCCATAGGCCAACATCGCATCCTTTCCCTTCTCTATATGAAACACTCTTCGCCCTTGCCCAGCTTGAGCACTCAACAGTACATTGACAGTTTGTGTTCTGTTCTCTATTCCCAGCCTCATGGTTAAGAACTGGAAGCCAGCCATTACCTTCTTTAATTTAGAGAAGTGCTTTTCCAGAACAGTCCCCTCAATCTTTCTCCCCCTTTCTCTTTCTCTTCTCTCCCTCTATATCCCCCTCCTCGGAGGCACAGGCCAACCCAAACTGGTGGCCTTCTGTGGGGCAGACGTGTGTGTGTGTGTGTTTCCTATGTACCCCTCCCTCTCTGGCAGAGGCTTAACACCACAACATCCCCAGTGGGGTGACCTCTGAACCCTGAGGTGGCCCCTTTGCTCTGACCCCGGTGGTGATGGGAGACAGATGAGTGAGTGTCATGCTCAGGCTTCTCATAGACACAGAAGCCTGGAGAGAGAGTGATGGAGGGAGAAAGATGGTGAGAGGGAGAGAAAGATGGTGAGAGGGAGTGAAGAAGGGATTGGTGTTTGTTTTTGTGATAACTCACATATAACTCACACACCCACACGCTGTCTGTTTCAGGTAGTGGTGATGTCCCCGGTTGTAAATCAATCATGCCCTTCGTAGCAGGTGTTCTAACCGTTTTAAGTGAATTATCACCTGGGACGCTGATTTAAACGGTGCGGCCAACTCTCACGTGTTGGACCTTGAGATGCATTTGACACTCTTCAGACACCACACCTTTTTATTTTTCACTTATTAAAAAAATACTACTTTTATTTTGTAATTAATCCAATTCAGTGTGTTTAACTTATCAACTGTGTTTGGAAATGGGATCATATTCATCTGCAATTCTATATCATGAGCATTCAAGGAGCGGGACACTAATCCGGATGCTTATAAGAAATCCCGCTATGCCCTCAGATAAACCATCAAACAAGCAAAGTGTCAATACAGGATTAAGATTGAATCCTACTACACCGGCTCTGATGCTCTTCGGATGTGGCAGGGCTTGAAAACTATTACAGACTACAAAGGGAAACCTAGACGTGAGCTGCCCAGGGACGCAAGCCTACCAGACGAGCTAAATGCCTTTTATGCAAGCAACACTGAAGCATGCACGTGAGCACCAGCTGTTCTGGATGAATAAGTGATAACGCTCTCGGTAACCGATGTGAGCCAGACCTTTTAAACAGGTCAACATTCACAAAGCCGTGGGGCCAGACAGATTACCAAGACGTGTACTCAAAGCATGCCCGGACCAACTGGCAAGTGTCTTCACTGACATTTTCAACCTCTCCCTGACTGAGTCTGTAATACCTACATGTTTCAAGCAGACCACCATAGTCCCTGTGCCCAAGGAAGCGACGGTAATCTGCCTAATGATTACCGCCCAGTAGCACTCATATCGGTAGCCATGCTTTGAAAGGCTGGTCATGGCTCACATCAACATCATCCTGGATACCCTAGACCCACTCCAATTCGCATACCGCCATAACAGATCCACAGATGACGCAATCTCAATCGCACTCCACACTGCCCTTTCCCACCAGGACAAAAGGAACAGCTATGTGGGAATGCTGTTCATTGACTACAGCTCAGCGTTCAACACCATAGTGCCCACGAAGCTCATCACTAAGCTAAGGACTCTGGGACTAAACGCCTCCCTCTGCAACTGGATCCTGGACTTCCTGACGGGCCATCCCCAGGTGGTAAGGGTAGGCAACAACACGTCTGCTACACTGATCCTCAACACAGAGGCTCCTCGGGTGTGTACTTAGTCCCCTCCTGTACTCCCGGTTCACCCACAACTGCGTGGCCAAACAAGACTCCAACACCAAGTTCGCTGATGACACAACAGGGCCTGATTACCGACAATGATGAGACAGCCTATAGGAGGAGGTCAGGACAACCACCTCTCCCTCAATGTGAGCAAGAAAGGAGCTGATCGTGGACTATAGGAAAAGCCGGGCCGAACAGGCCCCCATTAACATCGATGGGGCTGTAATGGAGCGGGTCGAGAGTTTCAAGTTCCTCGGTGTCCACATCACCAACGATCTATCATGGTCCAAACACATCAAGACAGTTGTGAAGAGGGCACGACAAAACCTTTTCCCCCTCAAGAGACTGAAAAGATTTGGCATGGGTCCCAAGATCCTCAAAGTTCTACAGCTGCACCATCGAGAGCATCCTGACCGGTTGCATCAATGCATGGCAACTGCTCGGCATCTGACTGCAAGGCGCTACAGAGGGTAGTGCGAATGGCCCAGTGCATCACTGGGGCCAAGATCCTGCCATCCAGGACCTATATACTAGGCAGTGTCAGAGGAAAGCCCATACAATTGTCAAGTCTAGGACCAAAAGGCTCCTTAACAGCTTCTACCCCCAAGCCTTAAGAATGCTGAACAATTAATCAAATGCCACCAGACTTCTAACCCCCCCCGCCCCTCCATTTTTGTTTTGTACACTGCTGCTACTCGCTGTTTTATTATCTATGCATAGTCGCTTCACCCCTACCTACATGTACAAATTACCTCGACTAACCAGTACCTCCGCACATACCCACATATATAGCCTCGTTATTGTTATTTTGTTACTTTTTGCTATTTTTTTAACTTTACTTTATTTGGTCAATATTTTCTTAACCAACAGTGCATTTCACGGTAAGTTCTACACTTGTTGTATTTGGTGCATGTGACAAATAAAGTTTGCTTTGTAACCGTGGCAGCTTCACCTGGGAGATCCATCATCTTCCTGCCACTGCACTGTGTACCCCGACAGATTGAAGGTTGTAATTGGTTTAGTAAGGGTCCGGGGCCAAGGCAATTGGATGCACATTTTATAAAGAAACGCCCCTCTATGCTGTGTCTGGTGTGCAGGCACAGCAGACAAGACGGGCATTTTATGAATTCAATTTCCAAAAGAGCAACACGGCAACTTGTAGCACTGTTTTGTACCAAATGAATTTGCTGTTACTACTGTCCCTGTCGCAGAATGCTTCCTTATTACAGCATGTGATTATACAGCCTAGTTAGTTATTTAAATTAGTTTAATCCACCACTTGCATTAGCTACTGTTACAATGCTCGTGGTGTAGAAAGGCGGACGCATATGCTCCAATTTCAAAATGATTTTCAGGCACAGTTGATAAGATTCACCTGGTTAATGTATTTGGCCTTTCACAATAGCTGATGTCATAACAACATTTCCCATCCCCTACAATGGGCTAAAATAGACTGAGTGTGCTTATCTTAGCAAGAACACTACTGTTATTCCACCTACTTGTTATTATTTTCACTTACCAATTTTTCTGGTGTAGTTTAGGCTATTTGAAATCGATTATGCCTGCTTGAGTCTTTTGCCCTCAGAACAGCCTCAATTCGTTGGGGCATATGGACTCTACAAGTTGTCGAAAGCATTCCATGGGGATGCTGGCTCATGTTGACTCCAGTGCTTCCCACTGTTGTCAAATTGGCTGGATGTCCTTTGGTGGGTGGACCATTCTTAAAACAGCGTTGCAGTTCTTGCCACAAACCACCTCCCCTTCATCTACACTGATTTTGAAGGGACGTCAGTAAGGGATCATAGCATTCACCTGGTCAGTCTGTCATGGAAAGAGGTGTTCATAATGTTTTCATTAGTCGCTTATGTCACTCGTTTTGCCCATTCTAACGTTCAATCGAACAGTTACTGGATGCCTGTCTGCCTGCTTTATATAGCAAGCCACGGCCACGTGACTCACTGTTGGAGCAATCCATTTTTTGTTAACGGGGTGGTGTACCTAATACACTGGCCAGGTAGTGTAGGAGAAGTCATGAGAATAGGCTATATTGAAACGGCCATTGCCTAAAATATCCGGTCTTTAGTATTGTGCACAAGCTGCTAGGCAGAAACGGTATGCATAAATGCAACGTATCCTGCCTATGTAGAGTCAGATGGTGGCAATGTTTTGCCAGTCATCCTCACTCACTGAAGATTTATTTTCATGAGATTCTTCTTGAATGTGGGGTAATTTTGTAGAAATCAAATGTCACGTGGACATATTCAAACCCCAAGTATTTGGGAAGCTTAGATCAGGGGCGGCGAACCCTCTTAGAGAGCTACCTCCTATGCAGTATTTTCTATGGTCCTATTGGTTAGACTCTGCCACCAACTTTTAGTATTAGCATTTTCTAACCAAAAACCAATGCCATTTAATGACCCCCAATTAGCATACTCTAAATGTCATGCCCATATAATCTCAAAGTAATTGAAGCCAAGTCGTGGAGAATCCTGACCTGTGATAATTTAAAAAAAACATCTAAATCCACCCAGGTCATGGGCCTTAGCCATGTAAAAAATATGTAGAATTGCAGGAAATTTGCTTTAAAACAGAATTTTTGGGAACCACCAGACCACCAGTTAGGAGTGGAGCCAATGACAACAGCTTGGAGTGAGAATTCCTATCTTCAATAGTTGGCAGCACTGTTTAAAGCTTATGGTCAACAACCCAAAAAGTGTGCGTGTCTATAATTATTACAGCAAGGGGAGTGCTGTCAGACTATAGACGGTGGCTGATCGCTCATCTCTGTACTTGCTTCCCAAATGGCACCCTATTCCCTATATAGTGTCCTACTTTTGACCGGGGCCCATAGGGTGTCATTTCAGACACAGCAGTCTATATGATAGCACCACCAGTGTATTTGCAAACAGAAAGGAGGCTTATTTCATTCTGTTATTTTCCTGTCCTCCTCGGTTAGCCATGATGTCATGCTGTAAAGAAGCCCTGTCCCCGGCGCTGTAACAATGGCGATGCTGGGTTTTGATTGACTGCTGGGCTTGGGCGTTGTTATGGAACAGCCCGTGGGGGAAATTAGGCCATTTCCTGTTCTGGACACCCTGCCCCCCCCCCCCCCCCCCCCCCACTTGCCGCGCGCACAGCTACTACATACACACGGGTGTGTGCCCTGTTCACTGTACATTGTGTATCTCACATATATGGTGGCCATGCCAACTAAATGGTTGACTGGGATGGCCAAGGGGCTTTAGGTAGGCGATGGTTGGGCAGCTGAAGTGACACCGTGTGGAAAGACTGTGCGTGTAACTGTCCATGCCTGTAAATTTGCACAGTCACACACACACACAGACACACACACACACACACACACACACACACACACACAACAGTGGTTCTGTGTAAGCTAGCTATCTTGAATGTGTCCGCCCATGATCCGAAACAGACTCCTTTCCAGCTGCTTTGCGTATTTTGCACGCATTAACTTTTGTGTGTTGTGAGTGAGGGTATACGTGTCTGTCTGTGTGTTTATGGCCTGTGCCAGTGCCCACCAGGCCCACTCACACACACTCAGCCAAACTAGGCCCAAATCACAGGCTGTTTAACCACAGGATGCTAACTGCAACTTAGCACAGCAGGCCTTTTCTCCCTCCCTGTTCTCTCTTCTTTCCCTCACTCTGATCCCTCCCTGTTCTCTCTTCTTTCCCTTACTCTGATCCCTCCCTGTTCTCTCTTCTTTCCCTTACTCTGATCCCTCCCTGTTCTCTCTTCTTTCCCTCACTCTGATCCCTCCCTGTTCTCTCTTCTTTCCCTCACTCTGATCCCTCCCTGTTCTCTCTTCTTTCCCTCACTCTGATCCCTCCCTGCTCCCTCTTCTTTCCCTCACTCTGATCCCTCCCTGTTCTCTCTTCCTTCCCTCACTCTGATCCCTCCCTGCTCCCTCTTCTTTCCCTCACTCTGATCCCTCCCTGTTCTCTCTTCTTTCCCTCACTCTGATCCCTCCCTGCTCTCTCTCTCGCTCTCTGCTTTTCTTTCTCCCTTCCTCTCTCACTCTTCTGCTTCTTCCTCTCACTCTTTCTTTGAGCTGTTAACACAGAAGAAAATAAAGATTTGGAGGTAGAGAATGCAGCGAAATATGTACGCTCTCTTTTCTTTCTGCTCTCTCTCAGGGGAATAAGAGGAGAGGGGATTTTCAAAGCAAGCCCTTCCTGCCTTTCCTCTCCACTGCTCCCTCCACACTTAAACACATTGCTCCTCTCTTTGAGACATTGCTATTACATTATACTACCTTCCACACACACACACTCCAACATAATGCTGCAGAAAATTATACTGTACAGATACAATCTCAATTAAGCTCAATGCTGATCTTGGATCAGATTGCGGGTCACACACAGCTTTATTCTTGTGAAATTTCAGGAATTTTTGACAAAAAATGTTTGACCATTAACAATCCTATTTATCCCTAACTCCTAAACCTTAACCCCAAAACCATAAACCTAACCCTTAAGCTTTAAAATAGCATTTGAAAAAAAGTGTTTTTCTACACTAAAGATATTCGGGTGAATTATTAGGGCATTGGGGTCCTGTTAAGCTAGGAAAACAAGTGCGCACACACACACACAGTATCAAAAGCAGCGCTCAATTTGGGGTTTTCCCCCCTATGTACCTGTGCAGGGTCCTGTTGTCTGGTACAGTACAGTCACCCATCAAGGGGCTCACAGCACGGTTAAGGGGAAGCACTATACCCCCCTGGAAGACCAATGAGATTACCTTAGGCCTGGCCAATGAGAGGCCTGAGCTTCTAAATAGTCTGTTCATCTGAATGGGCTGCGATCAGACCTGGCTTCAAATACTTGATTGAGCTCAATGGAACCCATAGAATATACCCCAAACTGCAAACCTGCCTGCCTGGATTTCAAATAGTATTTGAACCCAGGTCTGGCTGTTGTAGGGGTTAATGTACTGTAGGAACACAGGGAAATATTGTGGGGATAACACTGTGCCTTTGTGTCTTTAGGCTACTTTGTCACACACTGCTGCCATGCCTGTGATACCATGTCGCCGTGTGTGTGCTTGTTTCTGTCTCACTTCTCACTAGTTGTGTGTGTGTGTGTGTGTGTGTGTGTGTGTGTGAAAAGAGAGAACGGGGGGGCGAGTCATTGAAATCTGTGGTTACAGTTTAGTGGTAGGAGGGTGTGCGTCCGTGCGTGTGTACATTTGAAGTCGGAAGCTGCATACACTTAGGTTGGATTCATTAAAACTCGTTTTTCAACCACTCCACACATTTCTTGTAAACAAACTATAGTTTTGGCAAGTCGGTTAGGACATCTACTGTGTGCATGACACAAGTAATTTTTCCAACAATTTCTTTACAGACCGATTATTTCACTTATGATTCACTGTATCACAATTCCAGTGGGTCAGAAGTTGACATACACAGTAAGCTGACTGTGTAATTAAACAGCTTGGAAAATTCCAGAAAATGATGTCATGGCTTTAGAAGCTTCTGATAGGCTAATTGACATCATTTGAGTAAATTTGAGGTGTACCGGTGGGTGAATTTCAAGGCCTACCTTCAAACTCAGTGCCTCTTTGCTTGACATCATGGGAAAATCAAAAGAAATCAGCCAAGACCTCAGAAGAATGTAGACCTCCACAAGTCTGGTTCATCCTTGGGAGCAATTTCCAAATGCCAAATTCCAAATGTATCACGTTCATTGGTACAAACAATAGTACGGAAGTATAAACACCATGGGACCACGCAGCCGTCATACCGCTCAGGAAGGAGACGCGTTCTGTCTCCTTGAGATGAACGTACTTTGGTGCGAAAAGTGCAAATCCCAGAATAAGATGCTGAAGAAAACGGGTACAAGAGGATTTATATCCACAATAAAACAAGTTCTATATTGACATAACCTGAAAGGCCGCTCAGTAAGGAAGAAGTCACTGCTCCAAAACTGCCATAAAAAAGCCAGACTACGGTTTGCAACTGCACATGGGGGCAAAGATTTGTACTTTTTGGAGAAATGTCCTCTGGTCTGATGAAACAAATATAGCTCACCAAAAAAACTAAATTCACCCAACTTATTATGGGAGCTTGTGGAAGGCTACCCAAAATGTTTGAACCAAGTTAAACAATTTTAAAGGCAATGCTACCAAATACTAATTGAGTATATGTAAACTTCTGACCCACTGGGAATGTGATGAAAGAAATAAAAGCTAAAAGAAATCATTCTCTCTACAATTATTCTGACATTTCACATTCTTAAAATAGGGGTGATCCTAAGACATGGAATTTTTACTAGGATTAAATGTGAAAAACTGAGTTTAAATGTATTTGGCTCAGGTGGATGTAAACTTCCAACTTCAACTGCATGTGACCATGTGTGAGGGAGTGTTTTCTTGTGTCCCACTGTGTGTGGCTGTGCCTCCCCATGTCCTCATGCAGCCTATCAGTAGATAAAGATAAGAAAGCGTTCCCCTGACTGGATCCCGTGCTGTGTTTTCATTCCTAAGGTTGTGTGACAGTAATACTCCACTAAACTGTTTCCCTCTCCAACCAGGAAGTGATGCAATAGGAACAGGATGTGAAGGGGTCAGCTATTACACCAATATGATTCTGTCTGCCCGAGGTTGGAGGGGATCAGAAAGGAATGTGGTCAGAGATTGGTTTAGTCACACAGATGTGGGTGGGGGTTAGGGGAAGTGGCTTCGGTGACGTGTGTGTCTGTGTGTGTGTGTGTGTGCCTTTAAAACCTCTAGGGGCTTTAAAGGCTTGTAGTGTCACTGGCTCAAGATCTACCGGTGTGGCATTTAGTCAGCAGTGTAAAAGGTGGGAAATAAATAATTAAATCACCTATTTTCTAATCTGTCCACAAGAGGGCGCTCTGTCATTGTCATTAGATGGCACAACGAGGCTTTGTGATACAGAATACCACGGTAACGTCCCAAGTGGCACCCCATTCCCTTCATAGTGCATTACAGAGCCCTAGTGCACAATAAGGGAATAGGGTGAAATTTGGGACACAGTTATTGACTAGATGTGGCTGACAGTCCACTTCGACTCTTATCGCCAATGTCTGAACATAGGTATGATGGCATCCAGCATGTGTTATACTGGATCTCTGGCAGACAACAGGGAATAGCCTCCTGCCGTTGCGCAGCCGTATCTATCCACATTATAGAGCTCTTTTTGGCGGTTGCCATGGTAACATGTAAGAAGGTTGAGCTGGTGAAGTTGTGGATTCATCGCGGCCACTGTGCGATGAAATTCTCTCTTAGTAAATGTGTCTGCGTATGCTTGTGTGCACGTGAATTTAAATGTTTTAATCCTTTCAATTGTAATGTGATTCCTGTATTCAAATGAGGTACTCTGTGTCTGCCTACAGATGGCGGATATGTCTGACGATGAGCTGGACCACGGGGCAGAGGAGGAGGACAGTGATAAGGAAGACCAGGATCTGGACAAAATGTTTGGAGCCTGGTTGGGAGAACTGGACAAACTCACACAGGTATTGCAGTAGGGGAGGATGGGCGTATCCTGGTAGCCGTGTCATGGATACCATATCTTGGCAATGGAATCCTAGCAAACCAAATCCAAGTAACCATATTCTAGTAACAATATCATAGTAATAGTATCCATGCAACCATGTCTTAGTAACTGTAACCTAGTAACCGTACCCTTGCAATCGTATCCTGGTAACCGTATCTCGCCAACTATATTATCCTAGTTTCCCACCCATTCGCTGAGTCATGTTAGCTTTCTTCCACTTCCTTCAAGCCTGTTAAAAGCTGGTATTGTTATGCATTAAAGACTTGCTCCTGTACTTTGTTTTATGTGTAGTAGCGGTCGACCGATTCTGATTTTTCAACGCCGATACCGATTTTAAAACAGCAAAATATGTTTATGGTTAAGTACATTTGTGCAATGATTGTGCTTTTTTTCGCGAATGCGCCTTTGTTAAATCATCACCCATTTGGCGAAGTAGGCTGTGATTCGATGATGAAATAACAGGCATCGCATTGATTATATGCAACTCAGGACAAGCTAGTGTCGTGTCTTTGGCTATGCCGGATTAAGTGATATGACATGCTATTCTATAAAATAATTTCTCCGTAATTAATATTACCTGATTGAGCTAATCATGTAAATGTAATTAACTAGAGAGTCGGGCACCACAAAATAATATTTATAGAGCTGTAATATAAGACCTAGTAATATTTTACATCAATAGCAGTCAATATCAATCGTCATCTTAATTCAGTCTCATCTGAAAGTTGTAAATTCTTGGTTATCTGCACGAAACCTGGCTAACAATTTGAATCAGCAATACAAAATTGGGTTTAATTATTTATTTACTAAATACCTAACTAATCACACAGAATTACACATAATTAAATCATAACTTGATTACAAATTATGTCATAAAGGAAACGTCCCTAGCGGGCGAAACAGATATGACAGCTGGTTACACAAAAGAAAAGGGCTTGGTTTGAGTGAAAGAGCGGGAAGACTGAGGGACATAGGGAGAAACTGTGCTATCGTAAATACAGTATCTGATGCATTCTAAATTACCATTTGGAAAAGGAAAATGCAATAAATATTTACTCTGAGCTGCGCTTTGGTAGGTTGGAGGTAGATGGAAGTCCGTGTTGCCAAACCAAGTCCTTTGAAGAATGTCTCTGGTTGTCAATTGGATACGTTGTAGTAACGTCGCTGGGTGATAGACGGAATACTCTGTCTGTTCCTTCCTAACCCTCGCTGCAGCTGCTGTTGCTATCTCAACGGCTAGGAGGTATCACTTCTGTAGTGAATAAGAGTGCAAAGTTCATACCATTCACAACCAAAGCTCACGTTGGCTTCGTTCTGTAGTTATTATCAGAACCATTCTGACATAGGACCGCCGTCCTACATCCTCGGAACAGGAGGTTATATTGTCGTCAAGGGCTTATATAGGAAGGAAGAGGAGGGCGTGTTTGAAAAGTTTCATAGCCCATGTCCCGTCACAGGGGCGGGCCACTGATTGAGCAGAGCCCTATCTTATGAAAACCCAAATCTCACATTTTAGATGCTAAAATCACATTTCATCCCATCACAAATAATTTCATATTAAAACATTTAAATTGAACAACAATTCCATGTGAATCCGATAACTCTGATGTGTAGACTTTCCACTGTAGAGTTTGTCATCTTATCATTGATGAGAATATCTCAATTGACAACCGAACTGACATCATATTTATTAAGTACCACCGCATATGTTCAATTGGTCGGATTACCAGAATATAGTTCATTTCCCCCCACCTTCTGATGTTCCCAGAATCTCTGTTAACTTTGCAAATGTAACATCAGTAGGGTAGAGAGAGGAAAAAGGGGGGTAGAGGTATTTGACTGTCATAAACCTACCCCCAGGCCAACGTCATGACACTATTTAAACTAGTAATATCATCAACCATGTGTAGTTAACTAGTGATTATGTTAAGATTGATAGTTGTTTTATAAGATAAGTTTAATGCTAGCTAGCACCTTACCTTGGCTCCTTGCTGCACTCGCATAACAGGTGGTCAGCCTGCCACGCAGTTTCCTCGTGGATTGCAATGTAATTGGCCATAATCGGTGTCCAGAAATGCAGATTACCGATTGTTATGAAAAACTTGAAATCGGCCCTAATTAATCGGCCATGCTAATTAATCGGTCAACCTCTGTGTAGTTCATACATGCATAATCTATGAGAAAGTCTTACCTCAATTAGCCATGGAATCCCTAGTTTGAACAGCGACTGTTTTCTGGAATCCGTGGGGTGCCATTTTCCCTACATTTGGGCCAGTCCCCTAGCAATTTGCGTTTCAGCCAATGAGCTTCCGCCCCTCGCCATTTGAGTGACAGCTAGCAAGACGCACACACAGTAGAGCGAGAGGGCAATAATTTGTGAGGTAGTACGCAATATTCGGTGACTATTCAGAACGAGTGGCTAAAAAGTATCAGAGACCATCTTTAAGATGTTGGGGATTTTGATAGTGTGATTTGTCCTCTACAGAGTCTGGATGACGGGAAGCCACAGAAGTCGGTCCAGAAGGCCCCTCTCAGACAGGAAACCAACATGGCTAACTTTTCGTACCGCTTCTCCATGTACAACATCAACGGTAAGACACACACTCAGACCTATATGCCCTACCTACTTCCTGCAGAACAATGGTGTCTGTGACATGCCTGTGTGACCCACACAACCATTGCTTTACTGCTGTGCAAAAGTACCTTTTCAACTGTCACACTTTCATGAAATCAATATTTTAGCTTCTATTTAGTGTGTGTGTACTAGCATGTGTGTATACAAAATAACATGGATTCACACTCCCCTTTTCCCCCTCCTTACAGAGGCTTTGAACCAGACGACAGAGACCGTAGACCTGGATGCCCTGATGGCTGACCTGTGTTCCATAGAACAGGAGCTCAGCACCATCGGCAAGCCCAACACCGGCACCGCCCGCCAGGCTAAATGTCAACAGCGATGCCCGGGGGGTCGCAGCGCCAGTGTCAAGCAAACTGGCAGTGGTGGGGGGAGTAGCAGCGGGGGCAGCACCAGCAGTAGTACCCGGGCCTCACCGGCCTCCACCGTCCGAGGGGGCAGCTCCAACTCCCACGGGCGCCCGTCGGCATCGAACCTCTCGCTGGACGACATCACGGCCCAGTTGGAGCAGGCGTCACTCAGCATGGATGAGGCGGCACACCAGACTTCTTCCTCCTACTCCTCGACCACCCTCCGGCGCTCCTCGGCAGGTTCCTCGTCCTCGCAGCACCGGAGGACGGGCTCGGTGGGCACGGTTAGTGAACACGAGGCGGGGGGCCACTCCTCGAGGTCCAGTGTTAATTCTGCATCCGCGTCCAGCATGGACTCTCTGGATATCGACAAGGTGCTGTCTAAGACAGTAGGAGGGCCCGAGCAGGACGGGGGTTCACAAGGCCCCCAGCCGCCACAGGGCCCGGCCAGTACTGAGGTAAGGCACACACACTCATACACACACTCCAATCTTCACAATCCTCTTTTCCCAATTGTTTCCTAAAAACTAACTAAAATGTACCATGAATAGCAATATCTCTTCGTGAAACATTATTACCACTGATAGTTCATTTCTATCCTCTGTTGTCTGTATGAGAGTCAACCTGCAAACAAGGCCCAGTTATCTCAGCCTATCAAAAGCCCTTTTTCATGTGCAGGCTTTTAGTTCGGGCAGGGTAATGATTGCCGTTTATGGGGCATTGTGGGACTTCCTTTATTCAGACTAAAAGGGTGGGCTGGCTATCTGAGTTATGACAGTGAAAGGCTGTTTGGTTAGGGGGGAAAATAAACTGCTGCAGTGGTTTGTTTGTCCAAATATGATGAATGATGATGAATGGTATGATGATGAGTGTGTGTGTGTGTGTACGCACGTCCTCTCGAAACCACCCTCTCTAGTTCCTTGCATGGTACACTTCCACTTTCACGTCCCAACTGCATGTCAAGTGTGCACCGTACAACTCATTGTATTACATTTGTTTGCTATCCGTGTAACACGCAATGTTGTGTGTGTGTGTGTGTGTGTGTGTGTATACTACCCATTGGAAACATGGGTAGTATACATTTACAGTACAGTGAATGCATTGTAATCATTGTAATCACTGAAGTCTGCATGTGTGATATGGATTACAATGTATCTACTGTACCCGTTTTGCTGTAAACTCAACCTGCTTGACTTAAGTACGGGAACTTAGTTTAGGTTTACAAGATGGAAAGGAGAAAATATATATGCCACTTAGCAGAGGCTTTTATCCGAAGCGACTAACAGAACAGTGCCTGCATACATACAGTATGTAGTATGTTGTCACTATTTGAACCCACACCCTGGCATTGCTAGCGCCACACATGACCACATATAGAATCAGTATGCGATGGAGAGATTGAATAAGTGGAAGGTAAGGTGTTGAAAGGATAATGTGAACATTTTAAATGGAGAAAGAGAGCTTAACGCCTACTTGAATAAAGTGCACCTTCCCCCGTCCCCTTGCATGTTTACTGTTTGTGTGTGTTTGCATCCTCTCTGCACCCATAATGCACCTCCCCATTTCCCAGCATGCCTCACTACTGCGACGGGCCAATGGTAAGCCGGCCAGACGGCAGCTTGACTTCACCTCACGGGAGGGTGAAGTGGATCTGGACACTGTAAGTGTGTGTGTGTGTGTGCGTGTGTGTGTGTGTGTGTGCGTGTGCGCGCGCGTGCTGGAGAAAAAGCAAGACCTGTATGTAGTATACAGTAGGTGTGTGATTGTGTACAGGTGGGTATTAGCAATCAACTTCAGTAATCACAGCAGTATAATCTTTAGAAAATGTGCTTTTGATAAATCGTCTCTCTTCCCCATCCACAGCGATCTAATATGACTACCACCACAAACAATGCGCCAACTTTTGGACCTCTCTTGCTTCCACACTTTAACCCCCCCCCCCCCCCCTTTCAAAAGCATTTTTAATGAGCCATTGAGAATCATTGCCCTGACTGTCTTATCTGTTTCTCTCCTCACCTCTGCGCCACCAAGCACTCTTATCTGGACAGAGAAACGTCCCTCATTCTGAAAAGCATTGCAGGAAAGCCTTCTCACCTGCTGACCAAGGTGACGCCTCATTCGCTTGCTTATGCTTGCTTGTGATTGAACTACACTTCTTTACCATCTCCCTAAGCTCCTCCCACAGTGCCAACACCCACCCACAATGCTCGATTGACCTGATTTGGCTTGTTTCACTTCTCTCTCATCCTTCCGTAGCTTTCTTTTCTCGCCTTTCTCCTGTATGCAGCCCCCTGCTTATATCCCTCCTTTGTCCATTTTATTTTTCTCGTGTTCCTCCCTGTGCCGATGTGTCCATTTTATTACCTGCCCTCCTTTCCTCTGGTAGGGGGAAAGAAATGTAGGGTAGGTAACTGGCACTGCGGCTCAGTACAGTTTTGCACTCTATCTAACTTCACTGTCATGACAGTCTTGCAGACAGACCTGGGTCAATATACACTTATGTAAAATACTTTCAAATGTTCTTGACTTGATTTGCCTGGGACAATAGAACCAACATAATCCCAAAAGTGCAAAACCAAGCACACCTACCGACCATACTTTTCCTGAGTTGAATTTGAAAGTACGTGACATGCGTTTGACCCAAATCTGGAGTGTTGTTTTATAATAACCCCATACAAATGGGCTGTGTTCAGTTGCACTAGGTCTGGAGCATGACTGCATGCCTGTGTGCGTCGATGCTGGTTGATATGTGCCTGAGCTTAGAGAAATGGAGCTAGATGTGTGTGTGTGTGTGTGTGTGTGTGTGTGACTGAACGCTCCCTTTTATATTATGAAGTCTTTGATGTGTGAGCCACTAATGCTATGGTATAAACCAGTGTTCCTCAACCTGCGGTCCACGGGCCGGGTCTGGTCCTTAGGATGTTGCTTACCGGTCCCTCAGGCGGTTAGTTGTCGGACACTGATTTGGTCAACTTTCCAGTGCTCGGTTTAATGGAAGTGGTCAACCAGGGAAGAATGGTTATTTTACATACGTGAACAGTAGCTTGCAGCTCCCTGGTCCAAAAAAGGTTGAGAAACACTGGTATCAAGGTTGGTGTCGATTCCATTTCAATTAGATCAATCCAGGAAGTTAACAGAAATTCATATTCCAATGTTCTTTATTGTTTCTTACTGAATTGAGACAATGTTCATGGAATTGACCCCAACCCTGTCTGGTATGGTAAGCATGATCCTGAAACCAACAGGAGCTGAGACTTTGACATTGTTACTTAGCTGAAAACGTCAATGGATTTGACCTGAGCCCTCCTCTCCAAAGCTAAAGAGAAATAACAAGCCCGGTCATTTTATAGATGACTGACTGGTCTGGTGCAGTGAAATGACACAGGGAAATTTCCATGAAGAAAATAAGGAGCAGTGTAGTATGTTTAAGATATTTGTCTCAAATAGCTGGCCTGTTTAATTTGAATCGGCCTAATCCTCTTTCGGGTTAGAAAAGAGGGTCGCTCTCTCCCCCTCTCGGTGCTCCACTCTTCCTTCGCTCTCTTTTTCTCTCTCTCTCTATCATGTGTGTTTATTTATCCATCATCTTTAATCTAGAACCCCTTCTCCCCTCCCTCCCCACAGCTTTGCACAGTAAAGTACATTCTTGGCATTTGTTTGATGGTTGTGTGTCAGATGTTGACTTTGGTGGATTGTAAAAGTTGGCCACTTTCGATCATGATTTATTTTGCCTTCAAAACAAAAGCCGCTGAGCCAAGTGCTCGTCCTGGGATACACAGGGAGCAGTAGTGATAGATACTGTATTCCAGGGTGAAGAATGGAGATATACTGTATTTCTGTCAATGCTGTAAATGGCAAAAAAATACAATTTTACCCCCCTTTTCTCCCCAATTTCGTGGTATCCAATTGTTAGTAGTTACTATCTTGTCTCATCGCTACAACTCCCGTACGGGCTCGGGAGAGACGAAGGTTGAAAGTAATGCGTCCTCCGATACACAACCCGCACTGCTTCTTAAATAAGCGCGCATCCAACCCGGAAGCCAGCCGCACCAATGTGTCAGAGGAAACACCATGCACCTGGCAACCTTGGCTAGCGTGCACTGCGCCCGGCCCGCCACAGGAGTCGCTGGTGCGCGATGAGACAAGGATATCCCTACCGGCCAAACCCTCCCAAACCCTGACGACGCTATGCCGATTGTGCATCACCCCATGGACCTCCCGGTCGCGGCCGGTTACGACAGAGCCTGGGCGCGAACCCAGGTGGCACAGCTGGCACTGCAGTACAGCGCCCTTAACCACTGCGCCACCCAGGAGGCAACATTTTGACAAATCTCTCTATTGTGATGCTTCAACATTGTTTTGGATGCACAGACCCAAGAGCGTTTGTTTTCAGCTTTCCTTTATTAGCGCAAACGCTAGCCAAGGCCATCTGACATATTAGTACATCTGTTAATAAACAATTATCTCTACACAAAAGACTCAAAACAAATTCGTCAAGCACTTTTTAATTCATACGGAAGGCCTAAATTATCATAATGTATGGGAACGTAATTATGCAGTCATTCTCGGGGGGACGCTAACTGTATTTCTGCTCATTCGAATATTTTGGATGCCAACACCTGGAGGATTGTGGGTAGGAGGAGACACACATCTGTATGTCTTCTGACATAGTATCTCAAATTATTAAACACACATGCAAACGCAAAATTTCATGGCTAGGACCTGGGGCCGTATGATTTAATAGACTAATTATGGACTAATTATGGAGTTATTATAGTCCCATGTTGCACAAGGCTATTTGTTTATGAGCTGTTTTCAAGCCGTCCGTCCATGTCTGTATTCAGAATGCCATGTAAATGGGTTTAGAGGGAGAGCGAGAGTGCCTGAGGTGTTTGTGGCAATGGGAGGGTTTGTATGTCAGTGTTACACTACACTTTTACACAGAGACGGCGAGAGTGCGAGGGAAAGAAAGGGTTGCCGTTTCACCACACTATCCCTTCTCTCCTGCTTCATGAGTCAGAATAGAACAACGAAGTACAGAGGGATGATGAGGGAGAGAGGGAGGGGAACAAGAGAAAGGGAAAGAGGGTCAAACTTCAAAGGGAAATAGCGAGACCGGCTTTTTATAGGCGCAGCAGAAAATCCTGTTTTGAATTCAGCCTCCATGGAATCCTGTGAAAATGCAGTAGGAAAGTGCCTACAGTAGAGACGGAGGGGTATCTAGTTTCCAGTATTTACCGAGGAGGATGCAGGAAGCAAAGTGCTGTAGAGGCGGGGGCGGGCGGCTTGGAGAAGAGGTTTTGCGGTCTCTCTGGATGGAAGTCCAAAAGCTAAATTAACAGTGTGACTGGGATTGACTCCATATTGTAATCCTCCATTGGTCCTTTGAACCCTTACACACACATACAAACACACTCCACACTGCGTGTTGGCCAAACAGTGCGTTTCTTGCATTACCCCTGCCTCTCATGCAGAAAGGTAGTCTGGGTCAAGGATGGGGTGCCCAGATAAGAGGCTTGGATCTTAATACCACAACACCCCCCCCCTCCAAATATTCACTGCCCCACTCCTCTAATACCCTGTTTACTGTTATCCGGGGGCGGGGGGTCAGCTACCCTGCACTGATTAGATAAGGGGGAAGAGGTTCTGGCGAATGGGTCCCCTTGGTTGGTGAGAGGAGAGCGGGTACACATTGTGATTGGGTGACGGGACAGAGGGGTCCTCTCTGTCGCCAGCCGGTGAAGGGGTTCTCCTGTTTGTATGGGGATTATGGCTCGGCGATTGGGCACGCTCCCAGGACTCCGCAGCTGTTCCACAGAGAGAGTGGGGAGACAGAGAGGGGGGAAACAAGAGAATGTGGAAGGATGGAAGGGGGAGGGGCGTCTCGCCTCCCAGTCTCTCTGAGTTAGAGGGGTTAGTGGTGCTCATCCTGTGCGTAGAGTACGTGTGTGTATGCCAAGGAGCCTGTACTCTCACACTCCACTCCGGTCTTGCTTTCCTGGCTGTAGTCTGTGAGTGGAAGCAGGTTGAAGTCGCTTTGCATTGGTCTCAGTTACTCCCGAAGGACTTAAACAAATATCTCTCCTTCGCTCTTGTTCTTATTTCCTTTTCTTAAATACATTGCTTTCTGCCATTCATCTTGACTCGATAGGGTCTTGGAAGGAGAAGATCGGGATTTTGGAATGGTGACATTCCAACATCGGGAAAATCAATTTGTTTTTGTAGTATCTAGGCTTTCTCTATATACTATGTAAGTGTCTTTGGTTTTTTGTTTTGTTGTGGAGGAAACGCATACTTTTAGGACCCAACTTCATATCATCTGCAGATTCTTGCCGTTTGGGGAATCCTCCACTATTGTCTCCCATCCACCGTGTAGCGAGACCAAAGGGAAATCCACACCTCGGCTGCTGCTCTAGTAGAGAGAAAGAGCGAGAGGACGATAATGGGGAGAAAGGGATGAAAGAGCGGCCATCTTTGAGCGCTTTTTTCCCCCTCATTTTTTACCAATGGAGCACTGGTGATTTAGGGCAATCTACCGTTGGGTTGGAGTCGGAAGTGTTGGGCTGATCTGTGTGTGAGGACACACGCCTTCTGTGTTGTGGTGGCTACCAGAGATGGAGGTGATGGCGTCTTGCTGGAGGGGCCAGGTAAACGATTCCAGTGCCATTGATGGAATGCACAGTATGTATACGATTACGCATCTCTGGCTGACTGAGAGGTAGAAAGTGATATGTGAGGTGTTGGTCTCACTCTGTCAAATGGAGTTCAGAGGGCATCAACTGAACTGTCTGCCCTATGATGAGGAGAGGTATGGAACGAGTAGGAGAAGGTGATAGAGGAGGAGGTTGGCTCAGTATTGAAGGCTCCTGTTGGTTTTTGTGCATGTATGTGTTTGACCATTGCCTGTGTGTGTGTGTTAACTGTTGCTGTGTGTCTGTAGGAGGAGCAGGGTGCCAAAGTGAAGGCCGAGAAGATCCGAGTGGCCCTGGAGAAGATCAAGGAGGCGCAAGTCAAAAAGGTAAGGTTCTGACTAGGGTTGCAAAATTCCTGGAACTTTCAATAAATTATCTGGTTTTTCCCAAAATACCGGTTGGAGGATTTCTGGAATCAGGAGGAAATAAGCAGGAAATCCGAAGACCTCCAACCAGGACTTCTGTAAAAGCAGGGAATTTATTGAAAGTGACCAGAATTTTGCAACCCTAAGTTCTGACCTAACCCACAGTATACACTGTGTTTTTCTACACCTGTTTTTCCACAGTATGTGCTTTACATTCCCATTGGGATACATAGTTCCCTAAGATCCTCTCCTCCATATCTGCTTCAGATTCACTGCGTGAACTGACTTCATTCAGAGAGCTGCAGTGAAGCGCTGTGAAAATAGGTCACTGCAGTGTGTGCCTCTGAAAGAGACAGAGAATGAGAGACAATCAGACATTTTGCACTGGCATCCGTAAGACTGCTTATTCTTTGGGTTGATTTAAACAAGTCTTGTTTTCGTGAACAACTGGGGTCCTTTGCATTGTGTTCCAGTCAGTGAATTGGTTCTGTGAGCCACACCAGGCACCATTTCAGCCCATCGGACCAGTTCACCAGTGTGAGTGAGCTTGAATGAAGTGCAACTGCTCTGAATGAAACAGCTCCATTGAACACAGTGTTTTTTTTTTTTCTCCCAGTACATTATGGAGAGAGCAGACCCACCCTGACTGATTGAGCCAGCTGTTTGAGCCCAACAAAATGCACAAGATATTAGCATGCAACAATTGTGCCCTTTTCAAATATGTTGGTGTTTTCACCACGGTAGATATAGTATGTTAAATGTATAGAACACAGAAAAATATGTGACATTTTGTGAATCTTGCTTTGAAACTGTGTGTGTTGTTGAATTTGCTCTATATTACCGTATTGCAATATAAAATGCAGCAAAGATTGAACGTTGTATTGAAACCGATTACACCTCCACTTTGCTAGAGGCTTGGATTTTAGATTTGTTTTTAGGAGGGCAGATTTTGGACTCCTATGATTTAGAATGGGAGGATTTTTTTAGGGTGGGGGGGTCTATGGAAGCATCCCTAATGGAACCCTATTCCCTATATAGTGCATGACTTTTGACCAAAAGGGTGCCATTTGGGACTAAACCCATGACTGTGGATGTAGGTCAAACTTAATGGATGCCCATGTCTAGGGCACAGTCGCTTCCTGGCTACAGTTTGGTTTAGCGATCTATTTGATCGGCTCTACTAACTTAGTGATTGGATGCTGTAGTCCCTGTGGAAGGGGATTACTGGGCACTTCCGTGGGTGCTTGCTGTTTTTTACTCCCTACCATGTCACACACGCTCATAAGCACGTACACACAACAACAAAAACATTTTTATTGTCACATACACCAGATTAGGTGCAGTGAAATGTTATTTTACAGGGTCAGCCATTAGAAGTACGGCGCCCCTGGAACAAATTAGGGTTAAGTGCCTTGCTCAAAGGCACATTGACAGATTTTTCACCTTGTTGGCTCTGATATTTGAACCAGCAACCTTTTTGATTACTAACCCACCTCTCTAACTGCTAGGCTACCTGCCGCCTAGACTCTCACTGCTGGGGCTATGGGAGCCCGGTTGTGTCACAAGGGGGATTTTGTCGCAGTGGTCTCAGATAAGGTTAAGCCTATGGGGTGCAGTCAATGGACCAAACCAGCGCTGGAGACTAGGACTGCAGCAGAACAGAGGCCTGAATTGGTTGAACATTGTATACTTTAGAAATGTTTTCTAGATGGCAGCATGGAGACAGGACTAAGTTCATTTGAAGACTGTTTCAGTCTTTGGAGCCATGACCTTTTTAGATCCACTTGGTAAATACACTGTGGCTGTATCCAAAATGGCACCCTATTCTCTGTATGAAGGCTCTGGTCAAAAGTAGTGCACTATATAGGGAATAGGGTGCCATTTCAGGTGCAGCCTGCATTTTAACCATCATGTCGTGACACCATACTCCACGCTGTGGCATATCTTCTACATGCTTCTACACCTGCATTGCTTGCTGTTTGGGGTTTTAGGCTGGGTTTCTGTACAGCACTTTGAGATATCAGCTGATGTACGAAGGGCTATATAAATACATTTGATTTGATATCACTGGTTCAAATTACATCCTCAATAGTGGTCCTGGGGGCATGGAAACATCCCTCTTATTGATTTCATATCAACAATTATGTTATGAAGTAGCCTGGTCCAAGATCTGTTTATGCTCTTGCTGACCTCGTCCCCAGGCTCAAGTATCTGGTGCATAGAGCCTGGTAACACTGTGCAACAAAGTGTGACTTGAAAGGGGTGTGATTTTAAAAATTGAGGCAGGAGAGAGAGCGAGGCTGCTTCAGCTGTATTAGATGGGACTTGTATTAGATGTATTAGATGGGACTTGTATTAGATGGGACTTGTATTAGATGGGACTTGTATTAGATGGGACTTGTATTCGATGAAAAATTGCAAATTGCCAATCAAAATAAACGTTTTATCACATTGACCATATTATTTGGGGGAAGACCCATTTGTTAGGGCGTATAACGTTGTTATGTGTGAACTATTTCTAAGGTATGTACTTTCAGACTTTCCAAACTCACGTCCTTTGAAGTCTACAATGTAGGGGGGAGTTAGGGGTTATGCTAGATGGTGATGGACTAATAGATCAGCCAATTCAAAACCAGCGGTTGTTTAGTCCGCTCCTGCCATAGACTTTCGGTCAAGTCCTGTTCTGAGGCGCTGTAAAACTCGACAGTTCAACCGAGAGGGAGCCAGCTGGTGGACGAGGTTAAGTTCTTGCTAACTCCATTGCCGTCATTCTCAAGCCAAAACATTCGTTATGACCAGAGGTTTGGCACGGTGGCACAAACAGCCTGGCACTCAGGCTAGTGTGAGAACTGTTCCATACAAAGAGCCTGGCACTCAGGCTAGTGTGAGAACTGTTCCATACAAAGAGCCTGGCACTCAGGCTAGTGTGAGAACTGTTCCATACAAATAGCCTGGCACTCAGGCTAGTGTGAGAACTGTTCCATACAAATAGCCTGGCACTCAGGCTAGTGTGAGAACTGTTCCTTACAAAGAGCCTGGCACTCGGGCTAGTGTGAGAACTGTTCCTTACAAAGAGCCTGGCACTCGGGCTAGTGTGAGAACTGTTCCATACAAAGAGCCTGGCACTCAGGCTAGTGTGAGAACTGTTCCATACAAAGAGCCTGGCACTCAGGCTAGTGTGAGAACCGTTCCATACAAAGAGCCTGAATGTTCTGCACCTCTTCCGCCGCCTCTTTCTCCTCATCCCTCTTCGTCGTCCTCCTCAGCTGGTGATCCGGGTGCACATGTCGGACGAGAGCTCCAAGACCGTGATGGTGGATGAGAGACAGACTGTCAGACAGGTGCTGGACAGCCTGCTGGACAAGTCCCACTGTGGCTACAGCCCCGACTGGGCACTGGTGGAGACCATCAACGAGCTGCAAATGGGTATGGATATACTGTCAGACAGATACTGGGAATATACTGGGGGGGAGAGGTCAGATATTGGGGAGATACTTGAGAAGATACTGGAGGACCCTGGGGGCGAGTGCGATATTGAGGATGATACTGGTGGATATACTGGGGGGGGGGGGGGAGTGAGGCATACTGGGGAAGTACTGTGCCACTGAGACAAACGTGGACACTCGGACAGTGTCGGCTTGTAGTGTTAGGTAGTCTAGGTAGTAGCTCGTATTGTATCCGTTTGTGTTTTCAAGACTGCCCTAGAGTGCCTCTGTAACTGTTGATCTGTCTGACGGCGTGAGGCAGGTATGGGCGCCCAGCCTTTATAATGCTAGACGAAGCACTCGTGTTTAGGCGCAGGCAGCGTGGTTATTTAAGCTGCGTCACACATAGCGCCCTTTTCCTTCTATAGTGACCAGGGTATGCTTAGTCCGGATTGAATCATGTTTCACACACACACTCCCTCGCTCTTTCTGTCCTCAGAGCGGATCTTTGAGGACCATGAGAACTTGGTGGAGAACCTACTGAATTGGACCAGAGACAGCCATAACAAACTGATGTTCATCGAGCGCATCGAGAAATATGCCCTCTTCAAGAACCCCCAGGTAGGAACTAGGAAACCCTCCCAATGTGTTGTGTGTACACTACTCGCACAGCTTTAGTGTGGAGTATACACATTTCTTATGCCTGCTAAGAGCCCTTGAGTGTGTGTTTTTAAGAAGTAGGTCACAGCTCTGGCAATAAACGACTGAATAATGCATTGGACATGAGAAGGCTAGGTGAGCCAGCTTGCCTGGAGGAGTGTGTGTGATCTGCTGTTTTCAACTCATGTCTAATTCTCCTTTGCTTTCCTTGCCTCGTTCTCTCTATTTTCCCCACTTATTTACAGAACTACTTGTTGGGGAGGAAGGAGACCTCTGAAATGGCCGATAGGAATAAAGAGGCCCTACTGGAGGTGAGACATACATGCTCACTCACACAGTCTCTCCCAATCTACCACCCACATCTCTCTCGCCCCCCGCCCTTTGATTACACTAATAATGATGTGTTTGTGCAGGAGTGTTTCTGTGGCAGCTCGGTTTCGGTACCAGAAATAGAGGGAATCCTATGGCTGAAGGATGACGGGAAGAAGTCGTGGAAGAAACGATACTTCCTGCTGCGCGCATCAGGGATCTACTACGTGCCCAAAGGCAAAGCTAAGGTGAGCCACCCACTGACTACGTCGATCATAACCACTTTGTGACAACTGCTGATGTAAAAAGTGTTTAAAATTAACCCTGTGTGTGTGTGTGTGTGTGTGTGTGTGTCCCTGATCGTGTGTATTCGGTTCACATGTTGTCAGTTAATGAGAAACAGATCTACACCATCTCTCTGGTATTTCCTGTTTCGGGATATGACTCCACCGGGATCGACCGAGCATGTGCCTCCTCTCCTATTGCATCATGGGTCATTGGTTACCCCCCGAGACCAATATTTCTCAACTGCAGCCCCGTGTTGTGTGTGTGTGTATATGCTTTAGCTTTTAACCCAGGGTTGTGTTCAGAAGTTAACCTTGGACTTGTATTTTTCAAAGCGTTTTCCCATTGCGTTGGGGTTAGTAGAGGTTCAAATCGTATTTTTTGTCCCACTCCCACACCGTTTCTGTATTCTCTTTCTTGTCCTCTCTGATTATCCCATCAGTTGTCTCCTTTTTTTATGTATATACAATGCCACCTTGTGGGGTGTTAATTCTGCAGTGAATGAACCAGAAATCTGATAAGATTTGGCACGTTGAGTTGTTGCAACAGACACACGCACAACACTAAAAGCCTGTCACTGTGTGTTGGCAAAACAGTGCGTATTTCAACCTCTACTTACATTAATACCTTAACAAACCAGTTTGGCCTCTAGACATGGGCCTTGGCCCGCCTGTAACCAATATCATATAATCAATTATATGTCAATATAAACTCAGCAAAAAATGAAACGTCCTCACTGTCAACTGAGTTTATTTTCAGCAAACTTAACATTGGAAATATTTGTATGAACATGACAAGATTCAACAACTGAGACATAAACTGAAGTTCCACAGACATGTGACCAACAGAAATTGAATAATGTGTCCCTGAACAAAGGGTGGTCAAATCAAAATTAACTGTCTGTATCTGGTGTGGCCACCAGCTGCATTAAGTACTGCAGTGCATCTCCTCCTCATGGACTGCACCAGATTTTCCAGTTCTTGCTATGAGATGTTACCCCACTCTTCCACCAAGGCACCTGCAAGTTTCCGGACATTTCTGGGGAGAATGGCCCTAGCCCTCACCCTCCTATCCAACAGGTCCCAGATGTGCTCAATGGGGTTGAGATCTGGGCTCTTCGCTGGCCATGGCAGAACACTGACATTCCTGTCTTGCAGGAAATCACGCACAGAACGAGCAGTATGGCTGGTGGCATCGTCATACTGTAGGGTCATGTCAGGATGAGGGAGGAGGATGTCTTACCTGTAACGCACAGCGTTGCGACTGCCTGCAATGACAACAAGCTCAGTCTGATGATACTGTGACACACCGCCCCAGACCATGACAGACCCTCCACCTCCAAGTCGATCCCGCTCCAGAGTACAGGCCTCGGTGTAGCGCTCATTCCTTCGACGATAAACACGAATCCGACCGTCACCCCTGGTGATACAAAACCACGACTCGTCAGAGAAAAGCACTTTTTGCCAGTCCTGTCTGGTCCAGCGACGGTGGGTTTGTGCAACATAGATGACGTTGTTGCCGGTGATGTCTGGTGAGGACCTTCCTTACCACAGGCCTACAAGCCCTCAGTCCAGCCTCTCTCAGCCTATTGCGGACAGTCTGAGCACTGATGGAGGGATTGTGCGCTCCTGGTGTACTTCGGGCAGTGGTTGTTGCCATCCTGTACCTGTCCTGCAGGTGTGATGTTCGGATGTACTGATCCTGTGCAGGTGTTGTTACACGTGGTCTGCCACTCAGAGGACGGTCAGCTGTCTGTCCTGTCTCCCTGTAGCGCTGTCTTCGGCGTCTCATATTACGGACATTGCAATTTCTTGCCCTGGCCACATCTGCAGTCCTCATGCCTCCTTGCAGCATGCCTAAGGCACGTTCACGCAGATGAGCAGGGACCCTGTGCATCTTTCTTTAGGTGTTTTTGAGTCAGTAGAAAGGCCTCTTTAGTGCCCTAAGTTTTCATAACTGTGACCATAATTGCCTACCGTCTGTAAGCTGTTAGTGTCTTAACGACCGTTCCACAGGTGCATGTTCATTACTTGTTTATGGTTCATTGAACAAACATGGGAAACAGTGTTTAAACCCTTTACAATGATGAACTGTGAAGTTATTTGGATTTTTACGAATTATCTTTGAAAGACAGGGTCCTGAGAAAGGGATGTTTCTTTTTTTTGCTGAGTATATCTCTACTCACTCTCCTCTTTCTCCCTCCATATAGACTTCTCTAGTCTAAAGCCTCGGACAATTTATTTATTTAAAGTTTTTGCGAAAATCGGTCGGCCTTTTAACTTGAACTGCTGTTGAGAGTTGCAATAGTAGACGGCACAAGAAGTATTTAGAAATGTGGTATTGCATGGGCAGTTTTCCTCTCGTCATTCACTGACAGACCTTAGAGCAGTTGTTCCCAAACTAAAAAATAAAAAAAGGAATTCAGTCCGGCTTTAAACTCGCTTGTAATAGTGGAATGCACAAGGTGCAATTTGGAAATTGGGTAGTGTATCATCACTTCCTCTTGTCATGTTAGTCATTATATACCTTTAGAGAGCTAGAAATGTCCAGATCAACTAGCCCATGTCGGTTAACAATTTTATTTCGTTTTTGTAGCCCATAGATATTGTTGTAATTTTCATGTCACTAAATATCACATGAATACACATTAGACATGGCAAAATGTATAGAATTGCAAGAAAATGTGCTTTAAAACTGCAAAACTGTCTTTGCACCCCATGACTTAATGTTTGAATTGCAGGAAATAGGTTTTAACGTTGCAACATTCTCTCCACCAACAAGAGGGGTGTGAACCGTTTGTGTCATGAACGGTGCTTGTGCCAGTAGAAATAGATGCGCGGGGGGGGGGGGGGGGATGTTCCCCAATGTTGGAAGGTGGTCCGAGTGGGGGTTTGTTGCTATGCCGATAAACAACAATATCCATCCGGACCTTTGCCACCTAGGAAATTGTGTGACCGGACCTTATCAAATAGTATTTGAGTACCCTTGCAATTAATGATATAACCAATCATATCTAAAGATATGAATCCTGTCTCTCCTTCTATATAGGCCTCCCGGGACCTGGTATGCTTTCTACAGCTGGACCACGTTAATGTGTACTACGGCCAAGACTACCGCAGCAAGTACAAGGCCCCCACAGACTACTGCCTGGCCCTTAAGGTAAGCCAAACCCCCCTCCTCCCTTTCACCTAATGGAACACTCCACTTCTGCTTCTTGTGGAGAATTGATTAGGGACTCATTTTTAGACAAGGGGTGGCACATTTTTAGAGTAGAGATGTTGCGGTGAGCCTGGACAAGCCCATTAAGATGGATCTGCTGTGTGAGTGGATGTGGTCTGGGTAATGCCATCCTGTGAGGTCTTAACACCAATGCCCTGTCCACTTAATAGGACCATTACGATCTGCATACTGGAAAGATCGTTTGTCTCCACGCCACTTCTTTTTAAAATCACACAACCCCTGAAAAACACCAACAATAAGTTTTAAGGCGCCACTCTCCTATATTATTAATGTTGATCTGTCTTTAGCTGTAGTCAAACTAACAGGCACAAAGGCAATTATCAAGGATGGTTTTGGAATCAATATCTTTACCGGAACGATCATGGCTGCTCAGACACCTAGACAGAATATTTGCAGCACTCAGTAAAACTCAAATAGAACTAGAAAGGAAAATGACTTTGAGAAGACGTCTAAAATCTGTGTGTTCCCGACGTTGAAGTTGGGTTCAATTTAGGTGCTGAATGAACGTTGTAAATATGTATTTTCTGGATGTTCAAATCGGTTCTGAATGAAAGTTGAACAGATGGAATTTATAGCCTGTCTATGTTTGGGCCAAATCAAGGCTGGTCTAGACCGGACAAAATCTGAACATAGACATCTATGATTGGTTCAATTTGTTCCGGACTGGACCAAAAACCAACGTACGTGGAAATCCAGACCGTTTTAAACTGCACAAAAAAAGGCGTCTGGACAGGACCAAAAAAACACATCCAAAAGGTGTCAGTGTTGGTCCCTGCTTATTGAGGTATAGACCACAGTGTCACCTGAAATTGAATTTTAGGATGCCCATCTATGTGGTGGGCCTACCGTTTGTAAAACACCCAAAAAAGACGTCCGGACAGATCCAAAAATACGTCAGTGTCGGTCCACGCTTACTGGGGTGTAGCCTACCGTGTGGCCCACAATGGAATTTTAGGAATGCCCATTCATGTGGGTAGGCCCACCGTTTGTAAAAAATAAATAAATAAACTGTCTGTTGCATTGTCTTTATTAGTCCTGATTCCTGTGAGTAATCAATTTGGCTATTTAAACTCTGAATATCAGCTACCCAACTTTTTCCGGGGGAGTTATCCTGAACCTATTTGCAATGTGTTTACACAGCGGGAAATGTAGATGTGTTTCCTTTTTCACTATGATCAGCTTGTAAAAAATACAAACTTAAAACCACTGATCAGGACAATTTAGCCCATGGGATCAAACTTCTGGACAGCAGAAGGACCTGATTGGCCATTCCATATTGTCCATTCCTCCAAAGAACGAAGTGAAACTACATGTGTTGTGTTGTCATGGTAACACGCATGTCTCTGTGTGTTCAGCACCCCCAGATCCAGAAAAAGTCCCAGTACATCAAGTATCTGTGCTGTGATGATGTCAGGACCCTCCACCAATGGTTCAACGGCATTCGCATCGCCAAGGTAAACCTTAACCTCCTCGTCACTCTCAAACATGACTATTAGAGGCTATATAGAACTTTTGCTCTTAAGCCAAAAGGGGTCCCCTAAACTTAAAGCTTTTATTTTAATTTTTTTAATTTCCCCGAAAACTAAAGATGGTGTGTTACAAGATTTGGTCAATATTAAATCCTATATTTACATGAAGCATGCAACCAAAATACACTGGGGGAAAAAAATATACACCATTCGATGTAAACAATTAGCAACTGTGACCTCTCTCTTTCCCCCACGATGGCGGTGGTGTAGTACGGGAAACAGCTGTATGTGAACTACCAGGAGGCCATGAAACGCACGGAGGCGGCCTACGACTGGTCCTCCCTCTCCACCTCCAGCATCCGCTCTGGCTCCAGCTCCGGGTCAGCCAGTCTGCCCGGTGAGTCAGTCTTCCAGGGCTTCTAACTGGTGTGGGATCAGCTGCTCATGTCCACGGTGGTCCACTGAGACCTAATGGTAGTGGCTGGGGGACTATGATAGACAAGCACAGATCCGGCATCAGCTTGGTTGTCATTTCGAATTCAGTCGATTCAGAAGAGATTGACATGCTATTAATCAATTGATATCCTATTATTTTCAAAGACTACTTTTTGATTCAATTTCTGAATTGGAGTTCAGATGGAATTGACCACAACCCCTGTCAAGCAGTAGGTAAATTGATTCTAGTTCTGATCTTGAATCAGTTGTTGTGGCTTTGAGTCTATCTATAGACACATGGATTCACCTTTTTTTTACACACTCACTCCCATTACTCAAATCTGCAAAATAGCGAGTACTAATATGGCAGTTCGGTGGCTTCAGAGCCTCTTGTTAGCTAATGCATAGGTCAGCAATCTAGTGTTTATATGCTCCGGGGTGAAGTTTCCCCCTAGGTACAGATCTAGGATCAGCTTCCCCTTGCCCAATCCTAACCTTAACCATTAGTGGGGAAATTCAACAATGACCCAAGATCAGCATCTAGCGGCTCTCTTCCATGGCTGTGTGTGTGTCCCCCTAGAGTCCCAGTCGAACCACTCGGGCCAGTCAGACAGTGGAGTGGACACGGCCTCCAGCCACGGGCGCTCCCAGAGCGTGGTCAGCTCCATCTTCTCTGAGGCCTGGAAGAGAGGAACGCAGATGGAGGAGAACACCAGGGTTAGTCCTTCTCCCCTTTGACCTCTTCACTCCAGCATATCCCTCCTTTGTATTTCCTCTCTTCTCTCTATATGTCTCTCCATTGCATCCCTCCTTTCTCCTCTTTGTCTCCATCAGATTTTTTTACTGAAATGGTTGATTTTTGTCTCGGTCGCAAGTTTTTCCTCTCTCTTTGCTTGAATTTTTCTTTCACTCACTGCTGGTTCTAGTAAGGTTCTACTTTAGGGTAACACTTTATTTTGATAGTCAGTCCATCTGTAGATGCTCTACAATCAGTAACATTTCAACCAGGGCCGGCGCCAGAACAAATCAGTTGGACGCCTTTGATTTCCATAGGGGGGGGGACAAGGAGGTACGGTAGGGCGGTCCAGGCCACCTAATGCCCACTCATAACGCCGGGGCTAATTTCACTATCTACTAACCCTTATCCTAAAGTTAACCCTAGCCCTAACCTTAAACCTTATCCTAACCCTTACCTGTAACTGTTGCGTATCAACAGATGGTCCATGTTGATCCTGTACTCATTGTGTGTACTTCTGTCCCCACACAGATGAGGGAGTCCACCAGAGGCGCCACCCTCCCCCACCCTGTCCTTGCGCACCGCCAGACCCCACAACTGGAGCCCCCTGCGTCGGCTACGCCGCCACAACAGCAGCCGCCTCCCCAGTCTCGCAGCAGCTACACCCATGCTGCACCCCCCCAGCCACAGGAGGGCACCTCCCCCCTGCTTCAACAGCAACTGCCCCCCCAGATCCGCAGCGGTTACACCCAGTCCATGTCCCCTCAGCCCTCCCCTCCGCCACCCCAACAGCTGCCCCCCCAACAGCTGCCCCCCCAGATACGCAGCAGTTACACCCAGGTCCTGCCTTGCCTGCCCCGCCAGCCCTCCCCTCCACCACCCCAACAGCTTCCCCCCCAGATCCACAGCAGTTACACCCATGTCCTGCCTCCCCAGCCTTTCCCTCCACCACCCCAACAGCTGCCCCCCCAGATCCGCAGTAGTTACACCCAGGTCTTGCCCTCTCTGCCCTCCCCTACACCACCCTCCCTGCCCCCCCAACTTTCTCCACCAGCCCAACAGCTGCCCCCCCACATCCGTAGCAGTTACACCCAGGTCTTGCCCTCCCTGCCGCCACAGCCCTCTCCTGCACCACTAGAACAGCTGTCCCCACAGCCCTGCAGCAGCTACAACCAAGCTGTACCCCCTCCACCCCCACCTCCCCCGCCGCCCCCTCCCCCGCCGCCTCCTCCCCCGCCGCCCCTGCCTGCCAGCAGCACCCCCCACCACTCGGGCCCCACCGTGTTCGCCAAGTACAGCACCATCACCCGGCTGCAGAACCAGAACGCCGCCCACCAGGCCGCCAATCTCCATAGGGCGCAAAACAACCACCAGAGCCCACCAAGGGTGCTAGCTCAAGCCCCGCCTCCTCCCCATCAGACGGCTGTCAAACCGCTGGTCAACAACATCAATGTCCCGCCTCCTCCGCCTCCCCCTCCCCCACCATCCATGCCTGCCCTGGGGTCGGCCATGGCCGCACTCCGGCTCGGGCCCCCCACCCCGGCTGTCGTGCCCCAGTTCATCCCACCGCCGCCGCAGAGCAACGACATCCCCCCTCCCCCTCCTCTTCACCCAGACACCATGCCAGGTCTGTGTACATCGCGCTACGGCGCCAACACCCTCCAGCAGGCACTGGCCCAGAAGTTCCCCAGCGGTCCCCCCCAGGGCCCCTCTCCCTCCACTGCCAGACTGGTCGAGTCGCCCCTGGCAACGCCTCCGCCTCCCCAGCAGCTCTCGATGCCGACACCCCCTCCTCCTCCTCCCCCACCACCTCCCCCTCCTACCCCACCGCCTCCCCAGCAGGTCTCGGTGCTGACACCCCCTCCTCCTCCTCCTCCCCCCCCACCTCCTCCCCCTCCTACCCCACTGCCTTCCCAGCAGCTCTCGGTGCTGACACCCCCTCCTCCCCCACCGCCTCCCCAGCAGCTCTCGGTGCAGACACCCCCTTTTCCTCCCCCACCTCCTCAGCAGCAGTACTCGCCCGCAGCTGCTCCCCCCACTGCCCTACCCAAAACCTTCTCCCCAGGCTTTCTGCTCCACCATGGTGCCCAGAAGCCTCCCTACCCAGTTTCCCCTCTCCCTCCCACCCCACCTGCTGCCCCAACTCCTCCCCCACCACCGCCCCCGCCGGTGTCAATGAAGAAGCAGCACAGCCTACAGATAGGCCACACCCCCAACCAGCCCCCTCCCACATTTCCCAAGCAGCACAGCCTCTCCAAGCCGCCACCCCTGTCCTTCATGGCTCCGCCCACCACCACCTCTCTGGTCAAACAGATGGCAGGCCAGTTCCCAGGGTCCACACTGTCTACCAATCACACTGAGAGCCCCAAAGCCCCCCTGTCTCCTCCTGCGGTGAAGGCCAAACCAAGATGGCAGCCAGGTGGTGGACAGGCCCAGCAACAGGCCCCAGAGTTCCCTCCACCCCCTTCTGAGAGCAGCCTGCCTTTCCCCCCTCCTCCCCCGCCTCCACCTGCTCCGGTCACCGGCCCTGCCCCACCTGCTCCCCCTCCCCCTCCCATCACTGGCCCCACCCCTCCGCCTCCCCCTCTCCCCACCGGCAACCTAGGCTCGCCCCTGAAGAGATCTCCATTGGGCTCCTCCACCTCCTCCTCGGGCTCCTCTGTCTGGGGGGGCAAGAAACCCCTGCCTGCCACCCCCCAGAAGGCCTCCAGCATCAAGTCTAACTCCTCTGCTGAATACCAGGAGTCCCGCAGGAACCTTCTCAGCAAGTTTGCCTCCCAGTCCTCTTCCCCCTCCACCTTCCCGTCCTCCCCTGCCGTACCCCTGGGTAGTTTTCCCTCTAAGGACCCCTCCCCGGCCGGCCCCGCGGCGCCCCCAAAGCCAGGCAAGCTGAACCTGGCCAACCTGGCCCTGCAGGCCAAAGTGGGTCAGCAGCGCCAGTCCACCGCTGACTTCCCCCCTCCCCCGCCGACTTTTGATCTCTTCCCCCCTCCTCCGCTGCCCAGTGACGGCCACGTCGGGGCACCTAAGGTGGCAGTGGTCAACCCCCAGCCAAAAGTACCGCCCGCCCCCCCGGGTCCCCCTCCCCCCGCCACCATCAACTCCTCCTGGGGCAAGGGCTCCCTGAAGAAGGCCCCTCCCCCTACGCTGCAGCGGAACCAGCCATCTCCCCCAGCCCTGTCCCCACCTCCCAAGCTGCCCACCTCGCCCCCCAATGGGAACGGCAACAACGGCGTCCCCCAGCCAGGCAACTTCATGGACGACCTGAACCGGACTCTGAAGCGCAAGTCAGTGAGCCGGCAGGGTTCGCTCTCCTCGTCCCGCCTCTCCGGTCCCAACCTGGAACCCGCTGCGGGCACCATGGACGACATGGAGTTGGCGCTGCCCCCACCGCCACCCGAGTTGCTGTCGGGGGGGAACGTCTCAGGCTATGCAACGCTACGGCGGGGGCCCCCTCCGGCCCCACCCAAGAGGGGGGGCAACACCAAACTGACACACTGACCAGGGGAGTGGTAGAAAAGGAGACTGTTGGATGATGCCTACATTACCTCTCTTGGAGAGGAGCTTCTATCTATCACACAGGACCGTCAGTGGACATTGACAAACTGAACTCCTCGTGTTCCATGATTATGATGGTGAATACTTAACCATGTAAATAAGGAAACGCCAAACCATGTATCCGCTTCTTCTTTGCCATATGTTTGTGCCACGTAATCAGAAAACCATAATAACGACGTTAGGATTCATTCTGCATTGGTACTGCATGGACATGCTGTAAAACATGACGCTCTTTGGTGAGTGTGTGTGTATGTGGACCCGTTTGTGTGCGTGTATGTGTGCATGCGCGTGTTCACATGCATCCGTGTGTGAGAGCGAGAGATAGAAGGGGAAATGGGTTAACAGCCCATAATGGAAGGCCTCTGTAATAGGGATTGTTATTTTGCCTCTGTTTTTATATGAAATAATTTAATACATGAAAGGATTTTCTTATTTTTTTGTTAAGTTTTTAAAAGCTAGTTGGATAAATCAATTTGATTGGAAATCATGAGATCGAAAAACTTTAGAGTATAGGCTGAGAGGTTATTTTAATCAATGAGCTACGAATTCCCAACATTTCCTAAGTATTCCCTGAATGTTTTACAAGTGTCTCGCTCTTTGTGCTGTCATTCGGTGACACGTGAATCAGGACGCCTTTTTTTCAGACGATTGCCCTCTCGAAAGAATCTCCAAATGAAAAAAGGAAATTCCCTCCTCCTAAAGGCACGAAGCCATGACTGTGCAACTGGAAACATTTGTGACTTGAAATAATTTTTTTCATAAATGTTTTATTTAATGCGTAACAATTTTTTTGCTTAACTGAAGACTGAAATGGCACGAGGCATATTGTGTTTATGTCTTCGAGGGCCCTGTGGGGTGTGTGCTGTGTTTGTTTGACCTGACCTGCATCTGGGTCGTGTTTATTAGGCACCAAGCAGAAGAAAACGGATTGTGAAACAGGGAGGAATTTACTGGATTGTCCAATAAACACACACATTCACTTTTCGTTGCTACATGTTCTAAAACGTTTGGTGCCTAATGAACATCTGCTTCTGTTTCTGTACAGTAACAGCCCTTGCTTCCCTCCCATTGCCCCCTGCTGCCTTTAAATTGTTACATGACATGGCCTAAAAATGATAGAAATATAATGTACAGAGTGGGGACAGCTGTGCTCCAGGTGCAGTTTACTATATACTCAGTTATTCTCAACATGGTGGCTAAAATTGAAGCAACACGTTGGTGCTTGAAGGTACTGAGCATTGAATTATGTTGTCATTAGCATTAAGCTAGACCTGACTGGCAAAATTAACCCACAAATTCCTGTCTGGCTCGCATTAAAATTGAATGTTGCTTTCTACTCTGTTGCTTTCTATATCCTGTTTTTATGGCCTAAACATTCCAGTGTAGTGCACTTTCCTGCTTCTCCTGCCAAAGTGCAGTGCAGAGAAAGGGGGCGGTGTTCTCGCAGCAATGCCTTCATTTCAAGGGTGCTAGTGCTTATTATCCTAATAAGCCTGGATATCAATGGGTAGACATCTTATGTTCAATGTAGGGTTTGTCCCAATTCTCCACTCTTCTCCCGAATTGTGAACATCCTGGATTGGATTGATAAAAGCATTAGCTACGGTTCCCACCATTGTTAGCAATAGGTACAGTATAGCGACCATAACCACAAAGCTGAATTGCCCGTGCTGAACTCAAGTGGACCATGAATGTTGAGGGACCACTACTAGACACACAACATGCTGTCATATTAATCTTGCGTATCTACATTGCTCTGTATTGGTGAAGTTGGCTCTAGTTGCTGATCTTGGGTCGTTTTTGCCGCTAATGGTTGGGGGCAGGGAAGCTGATCCTAGATCTGTACCTAGGGGAAACTTCACCCCAGAGCCTGTGCATTTTCATGATTGAATGTCATCCTTTTCAGGTTGTTGGTTTGCAGTATGTCAAACTGAAGTAGGCATTAAATTATTGAAGTGTTGTTTCTGATTTTGGGAGCCAAATGAAGAAAACGGGGGGAGATTGCAGACTAAATGTCTTTACTTGCATATAAACCGAAGATCACAATATAAATGTTCAAATCATACCTCGACCATGTCCCAGTGTCTTGTTTATCACCAACTCTATGGTTAATGTATTGGTTAACTTAAAGGGGAAATCTGGGACTCAAACAGCTTTTTTGTTGTTGTTGCTAAATAGCTAAGGAAATGGGACTGGAGCAATATAACCACTAAAACGATTAACCAGGGCTGGGATTCATTCTGCTTGTGCCTGTCAACGATGCACCATAAGGTAATTTACAATTTAACCGACATCTGCAGCATTTATCGTGAATGCAATGGAGTAAAACAAGCTTATATTTTGATTGTGGTAAGTGTTATTAAGCTCACAAGGCATTATTCAAAAATAATGGCTATATATAATTGATTTAGAAGTCGAATTGGATGTACCAATCTCAGATTGTCCCTTTAACCTTTGTCTACTGTTGTGAAAGAATGGAACTTAAAGATTGAGGCTGGAGCATCTAATGCTTCCTTCCTTGAAGTAGTCACTGATCTGACATACACTACATGACCAAAAGTATGTGGACACCTGCTTGTCAAACATCATTCCAAAATCCTGGGCATTGATATGAAGTTGGTCCACCTTTGCTGCTATAACT
This sequence comes from Oncorhynchus mykiss, assembly GCF_057628025.1. Lineage (NCBI taxonomy): Eukaryota > Metazoa > Chordata > Actinopteri > Salmoniformes > Salmonidae > Oncorhynchus > Oncorhynchus mykiss. Next base: position 35,512,740 of record NC_143039.1, on the reverse strand, counting down.
ATCTACACTCTTCTGGGAAGGCTTTCCACTAGATGCTGGAATATTGCTGCTGGGACTTGCTTCCATTCAGCTACAACAGTATTAGCGAGGCCAGACGATTAGGCGTGACTCGCAGCCAGCGTTCCAATTCATCCCAAAGGTGTTCAATGGGGTTGAGGTCAGGGCTCTGTGCAGGCCGGTCAAGTTCTTCCACACCGATCTCGACATGGACCTCGCTTTGTGCAAGGACGCATTGTCATGCTGAAACAGGAAGGGGCCTTCCCCAAACTGTTGCCACAAAGTTGGAAGCACAGAATCGTCTAGAATGTCATTGTATGCTGTAGCGTTATTTCCCTTCAATGGAACTAAGGGGCATAGCCCGAACCATGAAAAACAGCCCCAGATCATTATTACTCCTCCACCAAACTTTACAATTGGCACAGTATTGTGGCAGGTAGCGCTCTCCTGGCATCCGCCAAACCCAGATGGTGACGTGTGATTAATCACTCCAGAGAACACGTTTCCACTGCTCCAGAGTCCAATGGCGGAAAGCTTTACACCTCTCCAGCTGACGCTTGGCATTGCGCATGGTGATCTTAGGCTTGTGTGCGGCTGCTGGGCCACGGAAATACATTTCATTAAGCTACCGACGAACAGTTCTTGTGCTGATATTGCAACACTCGGTAGTGAGTGTTGCAACTGAGGACAGACTATTTTTACACGCTACATGCGTTAGCACTCGGTGGTCCCGTTCTGAGAGCCTGTGTGGCCTACCACTTCGTGGCTGAGACGTTTTTGCTCCTAGATGTTTCCACATCACAATAACAGCACTTACAGTTGACCAGGGCAGCTCTAGCAGGGCAGACATTTTACAAACTGACTTGACAGTGCCACGTTGAAAGTCACTAAGCTCTTCCTAAGGCCATTCTACTGCCAATATTTGCCTATGGATTTTTAAGCCTAGAGACAATTGAGATGTGGATTGTGTGCCATTCAGAGGATGCATGGCTGTGTGCTCGATTTTATACACCTGTCAGCAACAGGTGTGGCTGAAGTGGTCAACTCCACTCATTTGAAATGGTGTCCACATACTTTGTATATAGTGTAACCAATGCAATTGAGAGGTTGCTTATACAAATCCAGTTATGTTGGATCAGTGGTTACTTCAAGGAAAGAACGTTTAAAAAAAAAATAGGCTTAGTGTCCTGTTGTATTCTAGAAGAGCTAATTTGTATACCCGTCACTGGTATGATAAGCATTGTGTACAAAACATTTAGGAACACTTGCTCTTTCTATGAAACGAACCAGGTGAAAGCTATGGTCCTTTATTGATGTCACTTGTTAAAAATCCACTTCAATCAATGTCGATAAAGGGGAGGAGACAGGTTAAAGAAGGATTTTTAAGCCTAGAGACAATTGAGATGTGGATTGTGTGCCATTCAGACAAAATACTTAAGTTCCTTTTAAACAGGTTATGGTAGTAGGTATCAGGGTGTCAAGAACTGCAACGCTGCTGGGTTTTTCACACTCAACCGTTTCATATCTAATATTATTTATTTTTATATAGCCCTTCGTACATCAGCTGATATCTCAAAGTGCTGTACAGAAACCCAGCCTAAAACCCCAAACAGCAAGCAATGCAGGTGTAGAAGCGCCTGTCTGCTGTGTGTATCAGGAATGGGCCACTACCCAAAGGACATCCAGTCAACTTGACACAACCGTGGGAAGCATTGGAGTCAACATGTGCCAGCATCCCTGTGGAACGCTTTCGACACCTTTGAGTCCATGCCCTGACGAATTGAGGGCAAAAGGGGTTGCAACTCAATATTAGAAAGGTGTTCCTAATGTTTTGTACACTCAGGCCATCCAATTCTTATTTTCCATTAATCGGTCTTTTGACTAGTCAAATGAGCTCTATTACCAATAATGGGGCAAAATATCATAATAGGGCTGCCTGTATAAACGAAGACAAACACTATCTTTGATAAGAGGGAATGTGGCTCTGGGTTGATGGGCTTTGAGTGCTCTCTTGTGGTCTGCATACACAGGATCACCCTGCATCCGTCTTTCAATCACGATGGACAGTGGATAATTTGTCATTCTTAGAAATTAAATCCCAGAGGCTTGTATGTCCCATTGACTGAACATGAAAATGAATGACGACTCACATTCAGACGAGTAATCAATTTAATTGGAAATTAGCTCATGTTCCATCGCCACCATCAGAACCTCCCTTCTTTCCAACGAGTACTGTCAGGGCCTGATCAGGAGAATGTCACGTTATAGAATTGTATGGTGTAGAACAGATATGGTTGTCTGTCAGAATTGTAATGTATAGAGCTGACAATTCACTATTCTATCTGCAACACTCAGAACGTTTCACATCACTGAATATACTCCAGGTGGTTGCCGAAGCTGATCCCAAAGAGGCGACAGCAGAGGCTCCATTTCCTGTCTGGAGAAAGAGTGGCTGGGAAAGAGAGGGGCCTCAGATGCCAGGCACAGGCAGGGCAGGGCCTGCAGCAATACATTATTTTGGTTAGCACAGTGATTATTTTGAGTGTTCTATACATTGGTGTCAACTGAAGCAGATTTGCTTTAGCCTGGTCCCTAGATCTGTTTGTGCCATCTTGCCGACTGACCAAAGGAGATAAAGACCACAATAGCAGATCTGGGAACAGGCTAGGTTTGCTTACCCCTGTTCCCAAATTGTTACACATTCAACTGCTGCCTCTTACTCGTGAAGTTCTGTTGATAGAGAATCTGGATTTAGTTATTTTTCTGTATGCCCCAGCTAGACACTTTAGCTCTGTTTATACCTGGTGTAAACATGAATCCTTTGTCCTGGTCTTGTCTACATTCCGATTTTGCCCTCATTTCAAGAAATGCCTCTACAAGTAGCCCACGTTAACATAGTGGGGCAAAAAAGTATTTAGTCAGCCACCAATTGTGCAAGTTCTCCCACTTAAAAAGATGAGGCCTGTAATTTATCATAGGTACACTTCAACTATGAGACAAAATGAGAGAAAAAAATCCAGAAAATCACATTGTAGGATTTTTAATGAATTTATTTGCAAATTATGGTGGAAAATAAGTATTTGGTCAATAACAAGTTTCTCAATACCTTTATATACCCTTTGTTGGCAATGACAGAGGTCAAATGTTTTCTGTAAGTTTTCACAAGGTTTTCACACACTGTTGCTGGTATTTTGGCCCATTCCTCCATGCAGATCTCCTCTAGAGCAGTGATGTTTTGGGACTGTTGCTGGGCAACACGGACTTTCAACTCCCTCCAAAGATTTTCTATGGGGTTGAGATCTGGAGACTGGCTAGGCCACTCCAGGACGTTGAAATGCTTCTTACGAAGCCACTCCTTCGTTGCCCGGGCGGTGTGTTTGGGATCATTGTCATGCTGAAAGACCCAGCCACGTTTCATTTTCAATGCCCTTGCTGATGATAGGCTGTTACTTTGGTCCCAGCTCTCTGCAGGTCATTCACTAGGTCCCCCCGTGTGGTTCTGGGATTTTTGACCCCACGAGGTGAGATCTTGCGTGGGGCCCCAGATCCAGGGAGATTATCAGTATGTCTTCCATTTCCTAATAATTGCTCCCACAGTTGATTTCTTCAAACCAAGCTGCTTACCTATTGCATATTCAGTCTTCCCAGCCTGGTGCAGGTCTACAATTTTGTTTCTGGTGTCCTTTGACAGCTCTTTGGTCTTGGCCATAGTGGAGTTTGACTGTTTGAGCTTGTGGACAGGTGTCTCCCTATGGGACACCGCCTGGATTCGAACCAGGGACTGAGATGCTGCGCCACCCGGGAGCCCAATTACAGCATTATTTAATCTGCAGTTATTGTTCTGCCATTTATCCTTTTACCAGTAATTTTTACATGTACATTTAATTTTGTAACTAAATGCAAACAACATTAACTTCCAAAATGTATGTAGGGAAACCCCTGGCTGTTCCATAACCGGTTCTGATGTTATGAGTACATTTTTGAAAAATCTTGGTTATTTTCTAAGCAAAAAGGACTCCCAAAGGAGCCGAGTCCTCATTCAAATCCCCAGAGCTCACTTTAAAGAGGACTGAGATGGATTATTTTAAAGAGGACTAATGTGAAAACACCCTTTATTTCTCTTAATCTGTTGGGCAACCCCCCCCCCCCCCCCCCTCTCACCTCTTCACTACTGGACTCGGCGGTGTCCTGGCCACAGTTCAGGGACACAACCTGAGTGAGCTCTGCACACACGTGTTGTGCAGGAGGTGGGAGGGAGGGGAGGATTAGTGGTAGTTAAGTAAATGGGCATACAATAAAGCACTTTGATCACTATGCTAGTACACAATGAAGGCTTCTTTATCTAAAAATCTATATCTTTAGCTTTTATAACAGGCACCAGTCCTGTTGGAATGATCAAGGCAGAGAAACTAATTTGGTGACATTCTGTTCTCCCCTGTCTGTCACAAACACAGCATCCCATGCCAAAATCAACAGTGTGTGGAGTCTGTCAACAGTTGAGAATGTCCTAAAAACCATCAGTTTATAGATGAACCTCACAAACCCTTTATCGGACTACCACAGTAGTCTACGACCAAAAAATTTGCTCATATTGATGTAAAATACAGCTGTAGCTGTTTGTCTGGTCGAAGATTGAGAAAAGATATTCGATTTGTGGGTCAAGATTTTTTTTTTTTGCTAAAGAGATGTGTTCATGTATTTATCAGTCCCAATCCTTCATCAGCTGCGTATTGGGGAGAAATGATTTATGAACATTTCAGTCTCAAAGTAGTGTATAGAGAGTAGAGTGCTGATCTAGGATCAGGGCCTCCCTGTCCATAGTGTATTTTTATTAATTACGATCTGAAAGGGAAAACCGATCATCACTCTTATTCTGAGATGCTTGATAAGGCCAGGTTCTATTTCTTGTACTGAGTTCATAGGCTGCGATGACACGTGCCCAATTCAGACAAATCAGATCTTTTCTTTGGCCAATAATCGAGGATTGGGTCTCACCACAAAGGTCCCACTCTGAAAGTACATCTCTGTGAGTTCTCCAGAGCTCTTCAGACAGTTTGTCTCCTTTATCCCAAATTAACTACCTGGAAGAGAAGATAGATCTTAATGCATGTGATGACGTGTAATGAACAAAATCAAATGGACTGAGGCATGTGTAGAAGCCCTATTAGAACCAGCTGCAAAATTGAGTTCTACACCTGAAAGGATTGTATATCACTTACCTGAGCAGCACAAAGACTGCAGCAAGGCCAGCAGAACAACACACCACTTCATCTTCTGTCTATCATAAAACAAAGCACCTCGATCATCAACTCCCCCATTCCTTAAATACAGTACGATCAGACTCTACCCAGCACTGTTCCTTCCACTAACCTTAGTGCTTTGGGTTTATTTCAATGCCAACAGTATTGACCTACAGAAGGAAATCTCATTACTTTCAAGTGGTCTTCTTCCTGGAACTAAACTTGCCACATGTTCATTTACCAGATGCACTTTCAATCTTACAAATCAGTGCAAACAACTACCGTAATTGCTGGACTATTAAGCGCACCTGAATATAAACCGCACCCACTGAATTATTAAAAAAGATGTATTTTGTACATAAATAAGCCGCACATGTCTATAAGCCGCAGGTGCCTACCGGTACATTGAAACAAATGAACTTTACACAGCCTTTAAACGAAACACGGCTTGTAACAAAAATTAAAACAGCCTACCAAGAAAGTAATTGGTCACTATCTTTCTCCTCCTGTGCACTGAAACCACTGAAGTCATCTCCTTCGGTGTCGGAGTTGAATAGCCTCAGAATTGCTTCATCCGATGTTGGATCGTTTTCATTGTCGCTCTCGTCACTTTCATCCGGATGCAAATTCCCCGCTGAGCTCATGCTGCCCCCTTCAACACGCAGCAGTCCAGCCTTTCGAAACCCGTTGATGATAGTGGATTTTTTGACAATGCTCCACGCTGTCAGGACCCACTGGCAGACTTGACCATAAGATGCTATTCGCCTGCAGCCCGTTTTAGTGAAGGATTTCTCCCCACTTGTCATCCAAGCTTTCCACTGAACAAGGAGCGCCACCTTAAATGCACGATTTACACTGATGTCGAGTGGCTGCAAATACTTTGGGCCATCTGCTTTTCTTCCCTCTGAAAGCTTTTGTCTTTTTGCACTGAGTCAGTTCCTCACGCTGCCGTTTCCAACGTCTTATCGACTCATTAAGGCTAAGCTCCCATGCAGCAGCTCTATTTCCTTTTCCAACAGCCAGATCGATCGCTTGAAAGCTGAAAGCTGCATCATATGCATTTCTCCGTGTCTTTGCCATGATGAGGGTGACAAAATTACTACCGTAATCAGAATGATGAAGTTTGAGCGCCCTCGATTTACGTCACATTATGTGACGGTGCTCAGTTTTTTGGCGGCATGAATCTTGTGAATGCGGGAAAAATCCATAAATTAGCCGGGTCATTGTATAAACCGCGAGGTTCAAAGTGTGGGAATAAAGTAGCGGCTTATAGTCCGGAAATTACTATATATAGCAAGTAAAACCTTCAAATAGCCGCCATGTGCGAAGGCAGTGCTAAAAAAACACAAGTTTGCTTGCAAGAAGACCGCTACAACAGTTTTCTGATTGTCCTATTCATGTTTGCACTCAAATGTTTGAACAATTTATCATTGCACTAAAGATGACAAAACCAATGTATTTTATAAATGTTTTAATATAAAAAAAAACAACTTCCTACTTAGGATACAGAACGGCATTTCTAGTTATTTAAAAATGTTAAGTAACAATCTTAATTATCACAGCAGTCATCAGAATTGTAAAGTTAGTCTCTACAGGCTCATCACCACCCTCTCGCTGATGTCAGCAAACAGAGTTTGGTCATCATCAAAGACAGTCAGATACTGCTGTCATTCCAGGTAGTCTTTTTTTTGTAGTCACACTACACAAGAGATCAGATCTCACAATGCCTAGAGATGTTTCACATCCCAAGAACCACATTAAACACTATATGTAGCCTAGCGGTTAGGAGCGTTGGGCCAGTAAGAGGTCGCTGGTTCAAATCCCGAGCCAACTAGGTGAAAAAAATATGTTGACATGCCCGTGAGCAAGGCAACTGCTCCAGGGTTGCCGTCAATAACGGCTGATCCCTGACTGGGTGGGATATAAACAATTTCCAATTCACACGTGTGAAATAATACAAATGTAAGCACCCACCTAATTATCTTAATCTTCTGATATTTGTAGTTTGACTGAAAAAAAGACAACCTGGAATGCCATCAAAATCACAGTTGTGTCCAGTCCTTGCTAGACGAGCACTAATCTAGTCTACCAGCCGGCTCTCTGTACGCGTTGACAATCGAGACGGGGAACTTGGGAGGCTAGACGAGGACTAATCTAGTCTACCAGCCGGCTCTCTGTATGCGTTGACAATCGAGACGGGGAACTTGGGAGGCTAGACGAGCACTAATCTTATGCCTCAAGTACAAAATACAATGGTCTTGAAAACAAAACAAATACTAAACATTTAAGACCCTCTAGAAAGAGAGTGGACGCCTGGACTGACACGTCAATAAATACATCTCTTTCATTTAAGTCAACGTATTCCTGGTGCATTTTAACACAAACTGTATCCTATGTCAACTAAAAGAATGGCTAGTATGCATGCACGCGCACACCCATGAGCGTGACACACTTCCACCCACCCCCCCTCATCGCTCCAGTGTCCCCATGAGAGGCTCCATGGCGGCCAGGAAGCAGGCCTCAAACTCCTGGTCGGAGAAGCGGGTGACCGAGAGGCGGGCGTTGCGTCGGATCTCCAGGCGGGCCGAGGGTGACAGGGCCAGGATGCGCTCAATGGCGTCTGCGTAGCCGTCCTCATCCTCGGCCAGGAAGCCCGTCTGGCGGCCCTCGTAGGGCACCACAATGTCCAGCCTGGGGCCTCCAGACTTGTGGGCCAGGACGACGGTCCCAGCCGCCATGCACTCCACCACCCCTGAGAGCAGAGGGTAAGTGTTGGCTTTAAAGTTAGACACATTACAGGGTGTATAATTGCATTACCTAAGACTGCATGTATATTGAACACTGAAAATAGCATTTTAGCATCCACAGCCACCTGGCTAGCAACCCAGCCATTTTGAGAAACTTGCTATGGGTGTTAAAAATGCCTGTATGCCTTCATCTTTTATTTTTATAAAGAGGAGGATTAACAAAAGCATATTGTAACAGAACAATGTACTACAATTTCAGAATGGGCTGTTGAATATAGGTGTATGAGAACTCCAGTCAGTACAGGATTATACAGTACTACATTTTCGGAATGTAGAGAATGAGCGCTTTGCTTTGGAATAATAGCCACTTCAGCTGTTGAATAATATAAATGACAGTTGTATAGAATGATGGTAATTCTGTTTTTACCTATCCCGAAGTGTTCGTTCCACATGGTGTGCAGTCCCACCGTAGCTTCCCCCAACTCCCTCTTCAGCTCCTCAAACGGCACGTTGAGTTTAAACTCCACCCTGTCCGCCACGCCCAGCTCCTGGCACAGACCTCTCAGCATCAACACCCTATCCTCATCCTCTTGGTTCCGGCATCCACCAATCAGCACCAACCTCAGCGACTCCCTTCCTCCCGGCCCCGCAACTAGCCCCGCTTCTTTCTTCTGCAGCACCTTCCGGAAGGCGCGAATCTGAAGCCGATGGTCCTTCTCCGGTCGAAACTGACCAATGGAAACGATGGAATGGCACTTCCGGTCCGAGTCCTCGTCCAACGGGAGCTGGAGGAAGGCGCGGGTGTCGCAGGGCGGGAAGACTAGGCAGGTGCGGTTGGTCGCTCGCCATAGGGTCAGGATGTGGTTCAGGGTCCAGCTGGAGTTGACCATGACCACGTCGCTGCAGGAGCCGGCCAGACCATAGAGCAGCGCCAGCAGGCAGTAGTAGACAACCTTGACCGCGCTCAGGAACAGGTTGTTGGAGATGTAGTCTGCGTTGTTGAACCTGGAAACATAGGGGGGAGGTTGGTTAGGGAATGGTAAATGATAACATGATAGGATCAGGTGAAGGGAAGAATAAACAACAAGGGGAAGTCATGCCCTGATGTCAATGATATAGCGGAAAGTGTACCTAAGTTACAACACTGATTGATGCAGGATTGATGACAGTCAAAACAATGACAGCGGTGCTATGTGTTAGATAGTGCTTGTAAGTTTCCAGAGCATTCCCAATTTCCCATTAGCCTGATTTGATCTTGATCTTAGCCTAGTCCAGATCTGTAGGTGACTTTTTAGCTAACTTTTCTGACTAACATTGTCATGCCATGGTAGTCAGAGTGTGACATTGACAATAAATCGGCAGAGAGGCATTGGCTAAAGCGCATTCCGATATGGACCTGGCTATATTATCCTAGTTTGACTGTCTCGGGGGCCAGGGGTCTGTAGTGAGAAACAGGGTTCTGAGACGATTACCTACCTGGGGTTCCTCTCGCGCACCACCGACAGCATGTCTGTGCTGATGGTGGGGTAGTGCACGTAGCTAGCCACGTGACAACCCCCTAGGTATTTAAACACAGGCAGAGTGAAGGCGTAACCCATGGAGTCGATGTAGACATCTGGGACAAACTCCGTAAGGGCTTCCCAACCAAGGAAGATTGAGCCTACACTTTGACCAATCAGAGTGAAGTGGGGGAAGAGGCTGGCCTCGACCAACAGGCGGTGTTTGAGGAAGACAAACTGGACGGGTCGAGGTAAAAGGATGTTGAAGCGCCGCCGGGCGCCATCAAGAATCTGCTGGTTCGTCACACCCTGGTCGCCCGTGTACACCATGAAGTTGACATCTTGGTACCTATGACATGGAGAAGACCATATTTATTATTGCATACAGTAGCAAACCCTTTTGCAATGGATAACGTTTTGCAACGAAAACAAAAGTTTATTGGACAAGTTCAGGTAGTCCCCAGTTGGTTGTACTTCCCTTCCCTGTGGGTCTGTTTGCTTCCATTTGGTTCCTAGTGAATATGACCCAGGTGAGTGAATTAATGTGGAAGACTGGGAGATGTTCATTAGGGCACAATACAGAAAATGTTACGCAAGGAGAAATTAAAATGGGCGTTAAGTCCCTCCCTGTTCCAATCCTTTTTCTTCCCTTTGGTGCCTAATGAACATGGCAACGAATTACTGTTGGATATGGGTTTTTTCATACTGTGTGAACATTATAATCAACATAATGCTTGAGAAACAGGTAGCAAGCTGAGATTCGGTAGATAATCCACCAAAGTATATTATTCATGCTGAATGCACTGAGCAATATGTAGTAACATCCTATAGCTAGGAATATTATTATTAAGCAATAAGGCCCGAGGCTTTTCTTATGCACAACGCAACACGTCTCATACCCCCAAGGTGCCTTATTGCAATTATAAACTGGTTACCAACGTAATTAGTGCAGTAGAAATTAATGTTTTGTCATACCGGTGGTATACAGTCTGATACACCACAGCTGTCAGCCAATCAGCATTCAGGGCTCGAACCACCCAGTTTACAATAATAATATTATTAGTCACTGGTGATTATTAGCTGGTGTGGCTTAGCTTAGTCAAGGTGCAACGACATACATTGAAAGTGCAATTTTCCCTTACCTATTCTGCAAAGCTCTGAGGGCACACCACAGCACTCTCTCACCACCACCTCCCGCGTTGCAGTACGGGTGAAAGAAAGCCACCGTGGGACGCCCATCACGCGCTCGCCGTGCGTTCCTGTTTGCCTGCAGCCACACGCGCACCCCCATGACAAGCACGACCAGGGTGGCGGTCAGGAGCATGCACAGAAACACGCATGGCAGAAGCAATGTCCACAACAACCTGGGGTAATGAGAGAACTATAAGAGATAAGGTGACAGACCTGCTCTACAGAAAAGGTAAGGCCAATTCAGTAAGACAACGTTGTGTAACGTTCAGATAGAAATATATAATGTAGCAAGAACAATCACGCATCTCTGACTTGTAGAATGTGGAATCACATCAGCTGTATTTATGCCATTTCTATCTGCAACCATCTGTTATTTTCCCACTGAATGCTCAGATATGTAGCTAGCTAGAGCAAACATACCGCTCTGACATGTAGAAAAAGAGAGCCATATGAGCTATAGCAGCTCTATTCATGACATTTCTACCTGCAACGTTCCACAACGTTTGCCAAACGTTACTACTGAACAAGGCCCAGGAACCCTGTTAAACTGATAATCTACACTTAAGGTGGAAACTTTCCGTGGGAATATATGGGAATTTACGGAATCTAATGTAGATGTTTTTTGCATTGGATATATTTACAATATCATATGGAGACAGAAACATAAACCTTTTACCATATAAGTAGACCTAATTGCAAATTATAAAATCCTCCCAATAGAAATAAAACTATTTAGCTACGAATTGAACTTTAAATGAGTTGACTCTTCACATGGGATGATTTCACTGAACACCAAAAGAAAGGGATATTGAATGACCCCCAATGCCCAAAAATGTTTTCAACATACATCTGTAAAATGATAGTCTAGAAATGAAAGCTCTTCCTCTCAGGCTTCCATGCCTTTTCCCTGGACCTCCTCAATGTCCACCTCTTGAACATCAGACTCTGAGGCCTCATCTTCCCTGTCACTTTCCAACCTTGTTGAGGATGGCTCGTTGTCAGCCTAAAAAAAAAACTCAAATTTGCCCAGATGGCCACCAATTTTTCAAACCTTGTATTGGTCAGCCTGTTGCGTGCTTTGGTGGGTGTTCCCAAACAAAGACCAGTTGCGCTCTGAGGCACCTGATGTTGGTGGGATTTGGAGGATGGAGGCAACAGGGGAAAGATCCTCAGATCCACAAAGTCCCTTCCACCAAGTGGCTGATGAGATATGTTGGCACAACTACCATATTGTACATAGTGTACTTCGCCAGACTGCCAAGAACCTTGCCCTCATCCAGGCCAAGGTGGCAAGACACAGTAGTGATGACACCATAGGCCTTATTGATCTCTGCACCAGACAGGATGCTCTTGCCAGCATACTTGGGGTCCAACATGTACGCTGTGGCGTGTATGGGCTTCAGGCAGAAGTCTTCACGCTTTTTGATGGATTTCAGAACTGCAGTTTCCTCTGCTTGGAGGAACAGTGAAGTGGGCAGGGCAGTACGGATTTATTCTCTTACATCTGCAAGCAGAGTCTGAACATCAGACAGGATGGTATTGTCTCCCTCAATCCATGCAATGGCTACTGCCATAGGTTTCAGGAGTTTCAGGCTGCTTACCACTCTCCCAAAATACAAAATCCAGGAGGATCCTCTTGATGGGGCTGTCCTTATCGGCAGACTGTGATATGGACATTTCTTGGAGAGACTCCTTCCCCTCCAGGAGACTGTCAAACATAATGACAACACCACCCCAATGGGTGTTGCTGGGCAGCTTCAATGTGGTGCTCTTATGCTTCTCATATTACTGCTATAACTTGATGACCCTTTACATACTTTACCATTTCCTTGGCTCTCTTGTAGAGTGTATCCCATTGTTTTCAGTGCCACGAAGTCCTTGAGGAGCAGATTCAATGCATGAGCAGCACAGCCAATGTGTGTGATTTGAGGGTAAGACTCCTCCACTTTAGACCAAGCAGCCTTCATGTTCGCAGCATTGTCTGTCACCAGTGCAAATACCTTCTGTGGTCCAAGGTCATTGATGACTGCCTTAAGCTCATCTGCAACGTAGAGACAGGTGTGTCTGTTGTCCCGTGTGTCTGTGCTCTTGTAGAATACCGGTTGAGGGGAGGAGATTGTCGTTAATTATTCCATGGCCGAACATTCGACCACCCATCAAAGATGATTGCAATACATTCTGCTTTCTCTTCGATTTGATTGACCTTCACTTGAATACTGCATCCAGCAAATCAGTAGATAGAAAATGTCTGGTTGGAGGGGTGTATGCTGGGCGAAGAACATTCAGAAATCTATTCCAATACACATTGCCTGTGAGCATCAAGAGGTGAACCAGTTGCATACACAGCTCGAGCAAGACATTCATCAGCATTTCTCTGACTATGTTCCTCCATTGAGTCAAAATTCCAGGAGGACCATGAGCTGTTGCTATCGATAAGGTGTCGGATTCATCATTTTCACCTTGAATAAAAGTAGAGGGACTTTTGTCAGAGGTTGCTTGTTGAGAGCGCTGAGGGAACTTTATGCACTTGGCCAGATGATTCTGCATCTTTGATGCATTCTTCACATATGATTTGGCATAGTATTTTCAAATGTACACCACTTTTCTTTCTACATAAGCTGCAGTGAAATGTCTCTATCACATCAGATAGTGCCCGTGGCATTTTCCTGCAAAGAAAAAAATGAGTAAAAAACAAAACAAATACAATTCCATGTACAGATAGCTAGATTAAAACAACTCCTTTGTAAGATACATGTTTTAAAATTAAACATGTATGGAAACAGGTGAAGTAACACTCCTCAGCAAGCTCAAGCAAGCTAAAACCCACATGGTAGCAAAAACGAACTAGCAGAAATTGTTAATAAGTTAGTTCCAGGCTGTATTTACTAGTTAACAAAAAATCATGCATGTCATAAAATATATTCACCCCACCCTGCATTGTAATCAAAACTTACCAGAAAGCATGCAGTCCTTGGCTCAGACAGTGTAGTAGTGTGGGCTCAATAGCATCTCATTATTGTGCAAGATCTTGAGAATCAACTGTACATGTGATGGAAGAATACACTGTGCATGCAGAGGGTTGCAATTCCATTTAATTGGGGACAGTTTAACCAAAATATGCCACAAGACCTAGAATTGCCTCCTGTATCCCACAAAAAAAGGTTCACTGTTATATGCTAACTTTTTGGTTGAATTTAAGCTAAATTCCCAGACTTAACTTCCCATAGAACATTTCCGGGGGAAATCTGGAAATTTACTGGAAAGTTTCCGACCCTATCTATACCAAAAGTTTGCTTTAGAAAAACCTTCGCACGTAGGATTTCAGCGGTTACATTCGCCCACCATTGGCTCCAATTCCGACGCTGTGTATTAATGTTAGAAACGTAAATAATCATGGCTTTCAAACTGGTTTACAAAACATGTTCTGATATACCCTATTGATAGTATATTCTGGCCAGGGGAGGTTTGTTAAGATCCCCGACGATCATTCTGAATGCTTAAACACATTGCTTGCGGTACGGTTATGGAAACATAATGAACGTATCTTTCATATCAGAAATCATTTTCAAAAAACAAAATGGTTAAATTATTACACATCTTGATAGTGTTAGTGTTCTCACATGGCCATATCTCCATGTTACCTTTGTTTACAGAAGACTGAAGAAATAGGCAGACATCTGGTTGTCACTTACCACAAATACAAAGTCAAAATTGGCTATTGTAAAAATTCATGAAAATAAAAAATGAGCTTTGTGTTCTTAATTTATGGTTAGGTATAATGTTAATGGGGTTAAGGTTAGGTTTAAAATCAGATATTTAAGAAGATACATTGTAGAAATAGGCAGGGTTTATGACTTAACTAGTGTTAAGGGGATGGGGGATGTGGATTATGGATGTGTAAAACTACTACAGTAACTATTTTGTATGCATCTTTCTAGTTGACATGAAAGATAAGGGGTGGCATATCAGCGTGTTTCAAAAACCATTTTGCAAGCGATGATTGACGTTTCTAAACGTCAAAATACACAGCGTCGGAATTGTAGTTCATATGCAGCCACCCAAACTTACTGCGTGGGCGAAGCTAAGCGCTGAAAACCCTACGCCATGAATAAGAGTTTGACAGCTAGCTAGCTACATTCCATGAGCAACAAGACACGACTTAAGAAAAATGACACGAGTCGACATTGATAAACATAAGCTATGAATTACTTGTGATAAAATAATAGCTGACTTAACGTTAGCTAACTAACGTAGGTGATGTACTGCTGTTGACAGCTAATTAGCTAGCCAGCTGGTTAGCGATAATGCCTAGCTAGCTGACTAAAACAATAAATAGCACAATGTTTTGTCTAGTTAGCTGGGCAAATATCTAACATCATTAGATAAAGATGTACATAAAATAAAAAAAATCCAACCTGATTAGATCACACAAACATTGAGCAAGTTGATCATGGACAGACATCTTGACAACACAACCTCCAAACCGGAAATGTTTGTGCTGCAAGTTCACTATTGGTTTTTATTTGAGGTTAGCGCGTCCGTTCTTATTATACCTCGGTGAGAGCATAGCGCCACCTGGTGTAGTGAATGATGTGTATAAAATCATTTTGGCACTCCTCAATTGTACCAAATATTTTGGAAGCTATAGAAAGTAATTTATGAATGTCTACATTCGTTTTTCACGTTTATTCTATTACAGACACCTTAATGCATACTTTTAAATTATATTCTGTGTGCTAAACATAAAATAAATAAAAAAGTATTAAAGTATTTTTTTAAGAGTACTAATATTAATGTCCCCACTACAAAAAAACAACAACTTAAAAACATGTGATATGTCCTTGAAACCTTGAAATTGAAATGCTGTAGAATACGGCCGACTGGTGGCCAACATGGCCGTCTGGTGGCTTCAAAGCCTCTCAATGGCCAATAAATAACAAATTGCAATCTATGATTTATACACATCATTGGGTGTAGCACAGTGAATTTGTCTGTGAGCTGACAGATTTTGCATAATGAATATACAATATTCTGTAGACCTACCAAAGCAAATATTAGGCCTAGCTTAAGAAAATTATTTTTTGGCTAAAGGCAGTTCCAGGATAAAGTTTAACCCAAATAAATGACAATATATAATTTCAAGGTGTGGAAAGGTTTGAAAAGAAAGACCTATATTATTGAATCTTTTTTTTCCGGGGGGGGGGGGGGGGGGGGGTCATGGTGTAGTAAACAGCTCACTGTTATTGCAAAGCAGCCCAAAGCTCTCCTCGAAAAAGTAAAGTTTAACTTAGACTTTACTCTGGCTAAATCAACACAGATCTCTCTCTCTCTCTCTCTCTCTCTCTCTCATGTTAACCAAACATCTTGCATAAGTTTTGGACACATTAAACATGAAGGCTCTTCTAATATGGGCTGTTTTACTGAACTTTTACAAGCTCCCTAAGACGGGTGACTGCGCTTCAACACAGTAAGTTTCCCACAGTAAACATTATCATAATTGTTTAGGAAACTTTGCTTAACTTAAATGAAAAATAGATGCGCTTGATTGACAGATCCAGAAGGACATGATAATTTTTACTCTTTCCACTGTATATCCTCCTACATGTTTTCTGTATTTTATTTAAAGTAGAATGAAGTGATCATTGACATGAAGTTGACATCATTGATATGATTTAAGGAATTCACATTCACAAGAATTCATGAGATGACAGGATAAATATAAACCCATGTATTTGCTATAATACAGAACTGTAATGAATAACGAACTATATGAATCTGTGAAGGATAACACTTCAATTTGGTCAATTTGCCTTTGGCTCAACTTAGTCCACGCCAAACATTTTGACTATGTTAGCCCACACAGCTTCAAGGATGCACTTTCATGCTAGGTTTAAGACCTCATATTTAAGCTTATAGAGACCCCAACTGGTGTATAGAAAAATCTCAAAATGATCTACTTTGGTTTAGATACAAGCATCATGAAACCTGTAACCCAATAAATTAATTTGACTTGGTGAAAATCTGTTTTTTTTATTTTTTATGAAATTGCTTAACACTTTTTCCATGTGGTTTATTCCTTCACAGACTCCATGAAATGATGACCTCTTCCTAAATATTTGGTCAAATTATTAATTTTGTGTTTGGTTTCCTAGAAACAAGGGTGGCTCAACTTACCCCTTTGGCTCAACTTACCTCACTCTCCTCTATATCTCAATAGTCTAGTGACCTCTCCTCATCTCCTTTCCTATGTGCAGATGAAGAGGAGACGAGGAAAGGAAGCCACATAGGACTATTGAGACCTAGCCTATTTTTCCTTTGTCTTTCGCAGTGACCAAGTTCTCTCAATCCAAGTCACAACACATCAACAAGCAGATATTGTGAAGAACATATCCAGCCAATATGAGGTACGATAATGATGTGATAATAAACAAATAATTATCTTGTTTTAAAAAAACGTTTCACTTAAACCAAAAACATTGTGCCAATTACTATTTTTGTTTCTGTACTAGGTTACGGTGTGTTGTTTTCAGACTTCATATTACGCACAATTAGGATATATTCTTTTAAAGTTTATTCATGCATTTGTGTGTGTATGAACATGTGTGTTTGTGTGTGTCTCCCAGACAGTTTTGTGGTCACCTACTTCACCTGAGTACATCGGAGCACACACTGAGGTGCACCTGTTTGTTCCTGCCAACAAATTGGGGACTGTCACAGACCTGCTGCAGACACACCACCTAACACACCAGTATGTCATGTGATCAATTGTCATATTTTAGTGACACTAGCAATGTTAACACAACACCTAACTGCCTCATCAAGAAGTTCTGTTTTATTGGCTTAATGGCTAAGGTGTTGGGTTTACAGTAGCAAGAGATTGAGTTCAAGCCCCGGTTTGGACTACCAGCTGACTTCGCTTTAACTTCAATATTGATTTTGTTGTGTTATGCCCATATTATGGTCATATCCATGACATTGAATAAGCTATCAGTATTATGAAATGCAGATAGAATGTTTTTAATAGTTCAGAGAAATCCCCAAGAGCAGGAATGTGTGTTTGTTTCAGAGTGCTACTGGACAACACAGAGGAACTGATCGAGATGCAGACCAGGAATGAATCGTCGGACCCTAGAAGCAGTGCATCTTATTATGAGAGATACCATTCTCTGGAGGACGTAAGATACCGGATTGTGTCATGTCATTTCCTAATGCTATTAACATAACTGTAATGTAATGTAACATTGACATAATCTCAATGTAACATCCCATTAACATTATTTTAAAGTCATAACCTTTTCTGGGCCCTTATTCATACAACGTCTCAGTGTAAGAGTGCTGATCTAGGATCATTATGATGCCTTTTAGATAATAATGAATAACTTTATATAGCCAGGGGCAGCTAGCCTTAGATCAGTTCTACTACTGTGAAACACTTTATGAATACAAGGCCCTGGTCATTGTGGTCCCAGCTGCTAGATATCAAGTTTGTATTTATTATGAAAATGTTTACATGCTGTCTATTTTATAGATCTACTATTGGATCAACAAGACTGCCCAGGACTACCCAGACATGGTCAAAGTCACCCTGATTGGCTCATCATATGAAAAACGCCCACTTTACGTTCTCAAGGTTCCCCAAGCTGCTTTTTTAGCAATGATTCGTACAATTATTATATTTGAAAGTAATGTCATTGTCATAGTCCGTTTATAAGTCCTAGTCATTTCATACAAGCAACAGTCACATCCAAATCATCTGATCAAATGATTGCATTTCTCTGTTGTCTTCATCAGTTGTCTGGACGACAAGAGAGAGCTGAAAAGAGAGCAATATGGATTGACTGTGGCATTCATGCTAGAGAGTGGATCTCCCCAGCTTTCTGCCTGTGGTTTGTGCAATATGTCAGTACCTTGTTCCTAAAATCCCGATTCCACACCAACTTATGCTCTATCTATTCTGATAGGCCCTACTGTATACATATTTGGTTATATAGCGTCTTCATAACTCATTGGTGATGAAGTTGGATTGAAAATGTTTATGATGGCTCTGGAATTGTATTAAATCGTATTGCTCACTATTTTGATTTGGAACATAGACAGCTATATTAAACTGTTGACTCTTCCTTGTGCTCTTTCCTCAGTCCTTGAACTTCTATAATCTAAACAATGACATCACTGAGATGCTGAACAGTATGGACATCTATGTGCTGCCTGTCATGAACCCGGATGGATACAAGTACACATGGACAACGGTAAAGAACAAGACGATTAATAAGAAATTGAGTCAGTGGTTGCGTTCCGGGACGACAACATTGCAGACGTGGTATTGACCAATAGTTGTGTGCCACCTCATCGACTGTGCAGTCATGTGTCAGATTGCTATGTGATGTGGTTAGCTCATATGTTAAACACCGATCCAGTGAGATCTGGCATGAGTCTGCAATGTCAGTCTGGAATGCTGCCAGTGCCTTCAAATATGTCAATCTGAGCTACACAAAAATGGTCATCTCTACGGGCACTGTGCATCATATGGACATACTTAGTGCATATGAATGATCTATGAGCCAAGATCCATGATCTAACACACAGATCCATTCCACTCACTCCTAAACAACTCAACTTTATTCTGCATAATGTATAAACAGAATGTCAGAGAGATTTTTTATTTTGTGAGTTTACGTCAGTGTACGTTTTATGAGTAGGCTATATGTTTTGAGTGGATACAGTATGTCAGTATTTGTTTTGTGATTATACTGTGTGTGCTCCTTTGTTTGACCAGAACCGAATGTGGAGAAAGAATCGTTCCATGAGCAAGGAAAGCAACTGTGTTGGAACCGACCTCAATAGAAACTTTGACGCAAACTGGTGCAGTAAGTCTGAAATGGAAACTGAACTGGCAGCTTGAGGGCTACTGGTCTCTGATCCCACAATCAAACTACTGCCGTTGTTCCCTTGGGCAAGCCTCTTATCCCTAAAATTGCTCTCCATCCAGGGGTGTTGCACAGCAACTGACTCTGTGTCGCTCAACGCATGTGTTTGTTTCTGGGGGTGTTGGGAAAAAGGCAGAAGACGACTTTGTGTTCTAACCAAATGGAAAATAAACGCTCTATTATATTCCCTCTGCAGCAAAGGGAGCCTCCAACAGGCCCTGTGATGAGATATACTGCGGCCAGTTCCCAGAGTCGGAGCCTGAGGCAGAAGCCGTGGCTAACTTCTTGCGCAGCCACAAAGACTCAGTAAAGCTCTATCTCTCCATCCATTCCTATGGTCAGATGCTGCTCTTCCCATACTCCTGCTCCAATGAGGAGGTGCCTAACCACGCCGAGTTGGTGAGTTGTTGGAAGAGATGAATGGGTGGATGAATCCTAGGGATCACATATTAGGCATTCATTTGCAGTTGATAAAGGTGTTTGTAGGCAGCTAATTAGGCCAATATTCTGTATAATTAGCCATTTATTAAGCCTTTTCAGTGTTTTTCTATTCACACAAACAATAAATGGCTAATAGTACCTGAAATGGCATAGGATGCTACTTATAAATGCCTATATGGTGATCCATATACTGGTTTTTGAACAGTCAGTAAATATCATTACCCCAAAAAATGCTAACCTCCCCTGGTATTGGTAATGGTGAGAGGTTAGCATGTCTTGTGGGTGTCTTTGTGCCTCTAACGTTCTCAATCATCATTATTCACAATTCATTCAGGCTTATCCGTAATTATGGTAATCAAGTGTTCAGAAATATATTATATTCTTATTTACAAGCAAAGTGACTCCAAAATGACACTACATTATTTACCATTAATTTCTATTTGGCACAAAATAATCTTTAACGCATCCAACAAGTTTGTAGAGTCTATAGCTTGACGAAGTCATTTCGTGCTGGGAATTTGGGACCAAATACTAAGCTTTTGTATAAGGGCACAAGGCGAGACCCAAATGCTGACACAGGCAGGAGGTTGAGCTCCGATACTTATTATACCAAAAGGGTTAGGCAAAAGGCAGGTCGGGGACAGGCGAGAGTTCATAAAACAGGTCAGAGTCCAAACAGGGCCATGCGATAGGCAGGCTCGAAGTCAGGACAGGCAGGGGTTCAGTGAACAGGTCCAAGTCCAAACAGTACCAGGGGATAAGCAGGCTCGAGGTCAGATCAGACAGAGTGGTCAGGCAGGCGAATACGGCGTCAGGACAGGCAAGCGTCAAAAAACCAGAGACTGGGAAGAATAGGAGCTAGGAGAATCCTGGTTGACTTGGCAAAACAAGACGAACTGGCACAGAGAAACAGGAAACACAGGGATAAATACACCGGGGACTAATGGGGAAAACAGGAGACACCTGGAGGTGGGTGGACACAATCACAGACAGGTGAAATAGATCAGGGCTTGACATTTTGACTACTTTAATACAATTTGTCCAAATACTTTTGGTTCCCTAAACTATGTACAAAAAGGGCTGTAACTACCCTCAAATTAAAGCTGACAGTCTGCACTTTGACATCATAGTGATTGTATAATTTCAAGTCCAAAGTGCTGGAGTACAGAGTTAAATAGCAAACAATGTGTCACTGTCCAAATACTTTTGGACCTCACTGTATATAATCAACAACAAAAAATGACTTTCTTTTTTATTAACTCTGTTCCATTGTTTTTTTTTAACAGTTTGAGCTTGTACAGGAGGCAGCCATGAAAGTCAGAAGATACTACAGGAACAACTACAAATACGGCGCATCAGCAAAAACAATATGTGAGTTGGTCTTCATCAGAGTTGGGGTCAATTCCATTTTACATTTTGCCAACTCAGGAAGCATTGGAATTAATTAATTGACCCCAACCCTAGTCTCCATCAAAAACAACATTGTGATACTCACAGCATTTTGTCTGCATCACATAGGTTGGTGAGGCAGGCAGCAAGGTTCAGACAAACCCCCACTGTTGCAAACCAAATGCTGGCTAGAAGCATGGGGATATAATGTTTAGATGCTTTTTTCCAGTGGAGATTATGTTTATGAATTGCCTGGCTGGGCGGTGGGACAGTGGATGCACATTGATAATTCAAATGGAAATGTTAACAGGTATTACCCGGGAATTATTGTGAATAACTCCTGGCTATCAGCATCCAGGATCCAAATATACCGTTTAATACAACCTGGTCTCAGAGCATTTAGTAGTATTCTGTACATAAATCCATTAGTATGATATGTTACTTTTCGTATAGTATGTATTAATTTGTGGATGTCCATCACCCAATTCATATAATATGTTACGAATTACAATTCGTATAACACTAAACAAAAATATAAACGCAACAATTTCAAAGATTTGACTCAGTTACAGTTTCAATAAGGAAATCAGTCATTGTAAATAAATGAATTAGGCCCTAGTCTATGGATGACTGGGAATACAGATATGCATCTGTTGGTCACAGATACCTTAAACAACAAAAAAGGTAGGGGCGTAGATCAGAAAACCAGTCAGTATCTGGTGTGACCACCATTTGCCTAATGCAGCGCAACACATCTCCTTCGCATAGAGTTGATTAGGCTATTGATTGTGGCCTGTGGAATATTGTCCCACTCCTCTTCAAAGGCTGTGCGAAGTTGCTGGATATTGGCAGGAACTGGAATGCACTGTCGTACAAGTCGATGGGGGACATGTCTGGTGAGTACGCAGGCCATGGAAAAACTGGGACATTTTCAGCTTCCAGGAATTGTGTACAGATCCTTCTGACATTGGTCCGTGCATTATCATCCTGAAACTTCAGGTGATGCTGATGGATAAATGGCACAACAATGGGCCTCAGGATCTCGTCACGGTATCTCTGTGCATTCAAACTGCCATTGATAAAATGCAATTGTGTTCATAGTCCATAGCTTATGCCGGCCTATAGCATAACCCCACCACCACCATGGGGCACTCTGTTCACAACGTTGACATCAGCAAACCGCTCGCCCACACAACGCCATACACGCTGTCTGCCATCTGCCCGGTACAGTTGAAACCGGGATTCATCCGTGAAGAGCACACTTCTCCAGTGTGCCAGTGGCCATCGAAGGTGAGCATTTGCCCACTGAAGTCAGTTAAGACGCCAAACTGCAGTCAGGTCAAGACCCTGGTGAGGACAACAAGCATACAGAAGAGCTTCCCTGAGATGGTTTCTGACACTTTGTCCAGAAATTCTTTGGTTGTGCAAACCCACAGTTTTATCAGCTGTCTGGGTGGCTGGTCTCAAACGATTCCGCAGGTGAAGAAGCTGGATGTGGAGGTCTTGGGCAGACGTGGTTATATGTAGTCTGTGGTTGTGAGGCCGGTTGGACGTACTGCCAAATTCTCTAAAACGACATTGGAGGCTGCTTATGGTAGAGAAATTAACATTCAATTGTTTAGCAACAACTCTGGCGGACATTCCTGCAATCAGCATGCCAATTGCACGCTCCCTCAAAACTAAAGACAACTGTGGCATTGTTTGATGACAAAACTGCACATTTTAGAGTGGACTTTTATTGTCCCCAGCACAAGGTGCACCTTTGTAATGATTATGCTGTGTAATCAGCTTCTTGATATGCCACACATGTCAGGTGGATGGATTATCTTGGCAAAGGAAAATGCTAATTAACAGGGATACAAACATTAGTGCACCCAATTTTAGAGAAATAAGCTTTTTCTGCGTATGGAAAAATTCTGGGATCTTTTATTTCAGCTCATGAAACATAGGACGAATAGTTTAAATGTTGTGTTTATTTTTTGTTCAGTATATACAATACCAGTCAAAAGTTTGGACACACCTACTCATTCAAGGGTTTTTCTTTATTTTCACTATTTTCTGCATTGTATAATAATAATAGTGAAGACATCAAAACTATAAAATAACATGCATGGAATCATGTAGTAACCAAAAAACTATTCAACAAATCAAAATCTATTTTAGATTCTTCAAAGTAGCCACCCTTTGTCTTGATGACAGCTTTGTGCACTCTTGGCATTCTCTCAACCAGCTTCACCTGGAATGCTTTTCCAACAGTCTTGAAGGAGTTCTCACATATTCGGAACACTTGTTGGCTGCTTTTCCTTCACTCTGCAGTCCAACTCATCCCAAACCATCTCAATTAGGTTGAGGTCAGGTGATTGTGGAGGCCAGGTCATCTGATGCAGCACTCACTCTCCTTCTTGGTCAAATAGCCCTTACACAGCCTGGAGGTGTGTTGAGTCATTGTCCTATTGAAAAACAAATCATAGTCCCACTAAGCGCAAACCAGATGGGATGGCGTATCGCTGCAGAATGCTGTGGTAGCCATGCTGGTAAAGTGTGCCTTGAATTCTAAATAAATCAGAGTGTCACCAGCAAAGAACCATCACACCTCCTCCTCCATACTTCACCGTGGAACCACACATGCGGAGATCATCTGTTCACCTACTCTGTGTCTCACAAAGACACGGTGGTTGGAACCAAAAATCTCACATTTGGACTCATCAGACCAAAGGATGGATTTCCACCGGTCTAATGTCCATTGCTCATTTTTCTTAGCCCAAACAATTCTCTTCTTATTATTAGTGGCCTTTAATAGTGATTTCTTTGCAGCAATTCCACCCCGAAAGCCTGATTCACACAGTCGCCTCTGAACAGTTGATGTTGAGATGCGTTTGTTACTTGAACTCTGCAAAGCATTTATTTGGGCTGCAATCTGAGGTGCAGTTAACTCTAATGAACTTATCCTCTGCAGCTGCACCAGAGGTAACTCTGGGTCTTCCTTTCCAGTGCCGATCCTCATGAGAGCCAGTTTCATCATAGCGCTTGATGGTTTTTGCAACTGCACAACCTTCATGTCTCAAAGTAATGATGGACTTTTGTTTCTCTTTGCTTATTTGAGCTGTTCTTGCCATAATATGGACTTGGTATTTTACCAAATAGGACTGTCTTCTGTATACCACCCCTACCTTGTCACAGCACAACTGATTGGCTCAAACGCATTAAGAAGGAAAGAAATTCCACAATTTAACAAGGCACACCAGTTAATTGAAATGCATTCCAGATGACTACCTCATGAAGCTGGTTGAGAGAATGCCAAGAGTGTGCAAACCTGTCATCAAGGCTGGCTACTTTGAAGAATCTCAAATATAAAATAGATTTAGATTTGTTCAACACTTTTTGTTACTACATGATTCCATATGTTATTTCATGGTTTTGATGTCTTCACTATTATTCTGCAATGTAAAAAATAGTACAAATAAAGATAGACCCTTGAATGAGCAGGCGTGTCCAAACTTTTGACTGGTACTGTATGTTACAAATTTTCAAAAGGTACAATGTATCAAATCCAAATAAAATGTATTTGTCACATACACATGGTTAGCAGATGTTAGTACGAGTGTAGCGAAATGCTTGTGCTTCTAGTTCCGACAATGCAGTAATAACCAACGAGTAATCTAACCTAACAATTCCAAAACTACTACCTTATACACACAAGTGTAAAGGAATGAAGAATTTGTACATAAAGATATATGAATAAGTGATGGTACAGAACGGCATGGGCAAGACGGAGTAGATGGTATAGAGTACAGTATATACATATGAGATGAGAAATGTAGGGTATGTAAACAAAGTGGCATAGTTTAAAGTGGCTAGTGATACATGTATTACTCAGTCCCTGCTTTGATGCACCTGTACTGACCTCGCCTTCTGGATGATAGCGGGGTGAACAGGCAGTGGCTCGGGTGGTTTTTGTCCTTGATGATCCTTATAGCCTTCCTGTGACATCAGGTGGTGTAGATGTCCTGGAGGGCAGGTAGTTTTCCCCCGGTGATGCGTTGTGCAGACCTCACTACCCTCTGGAGAGCCTTACGGTTGTGGGTGGAGCAGTTGCCGTACCAGGCGGTGATACAGCCCGACAGGATGCTCTCGATTGTGCATCTGTAGAAGTTTGTGAGTGCTTTTGGTGACAAGCCGAGTTTCTTCAGCCTTCTGAGGTTGAAGAGGCGTTGCTGCGCCTTCTTCACGACGCTGTCTGTGTGGGTGGACCAATTCAGTTTGTCCGTGATGTGTACGCCGAGGAACTTAAAACTTACTACCCTCTCCACTACTGTCCTGTCGATGTGGATAGGGGGGTGCTCCCGGTATTACGAATGTGCAAATGTACAATGTTTTTTGATTTAGGTTGAGGTTAAGGTTAGAGTTAGGGGATGGGTTAGCTAACATGCTAAGTAGTTGCAAAGTAGCAAAACAGTAGTAAGTAGTTGAAAAGTTTCTCATTAGCTTAAAATGCTAAAGTTCCCCATGATGAGATTCAAACTCGCAACCATTGGGTTGCTAGATGTTCGCGTTACACGCCCACCAATCCACCTTGACCAACCATTCTACTTTCGTTTTTTCATTAAGCAACCATCACTCTTATGTAACCATACCAAATGCAACATATCATACTAATTTGAGTGTCCCAGATAGTCTATGAGACCAGGCTGTTTCATAATAAAATGCTGACAATTGCTTTGTAAAGCTGTTTTAAGTTATTTCTTTATAAACAGTCACTACAAAACCAGTTAAATTCCTTGTTCTTCCTTCGTCCTTCTACAGACTTAGCTCCTGGAGGTTCTGACGACTGGGCCTACAACCTGGGCATCCACTACTCCTTCACTTTTGAGCTGGAGGACCGTGGTCGATATGGTTTCCTCCTACCGCCATCATTAATCTCCAAGGCCTGCAATGAAGCCCTCCTCGCTCTTAAGAGTATCGCTCTCAGAGTCATTCAGAAAACACAACCCCAACCCTAACACGGAACGTGTGTGCGCCATTGTGCATAAATGTATTTTGTCCCCCCACACCAAACGCTATCAGGTTAAAATATCAAAACAAACTCTGAACCATTGATATTAATTTGGGAACAGGTCGAAAGCATTAAACATGTATGGCAATTTAGCTAGCTAGCTTGCACTTACTAGTTAATTTGTCCTATTTAGCTAGCTTGCTGTTGCTACCTAATTTGTCCTAGGATATAAACATTGAGTTGTTATTTTACCTGAAATGCACAAGGTCCTCTACTCCGCCAATTAATCCACACATAAAACGGTCAACCGAATCGTTTCTAGTCATTTCTACACCTTCCAGGCCTTTTCTTCTCTTGACTTTATAATGCGATTGGCAACTTTCATAAATTAGGTGCATTACCGCCACTGACCTCGTTCGTCTTTCAGTCACCCACGTGGGTATCACCAATGAGGAGATGGCACGTGGGTACCTGCTTCTATAAACCAATGAGGAGATGGGAGAGGCAGGACTTGCAGCGCGATCTGCGTCAGAAATAGAACTGACTTCTATTTTAGCCCTTGGCAACGCAGACGCTCGTTGGCGGGCGCGAGCAGTGTGTGTGCAATAATTGAATAACATGGATTTCTACATTTATTTTGCAACGCTGGCGCACGCAACGAGAGCAGTGTAGTCAGCCTGCAACCCTTTATGCCCCTGAGAAGTTGTCTGTGAAAACCTGAGCAGTTTCACATCTGATTTTGTCCAAAGTAATCCCTTTTATCAAAGTATGTTTTGTGTGCGTGTCTGTCAAACATGATTGTAAATTGTATCATCATTTTGTGTTTTTAAGGAGTAGGGCAGTCCCAATCATGACATAATGAGTTGTTTGTTGGAGGAGAGGAGAGACGGGGGAGAGAGTGCTGAAATAGCAATGGGTCTGATGTGAACCCATGCAGCTGCAAGTGGTGTTCCATGGGCAGCGTCTTAGACCGCTAGGCCAGCCTAGTGTCACCCTAGCACAGCATTCATGTTTTTGTAGTAAGAAATCATAGACACTTGTTTTATTCCAACTGTATATCCTCCTACAGCTTTGAAGCTTAAAACTATAATTGTGTTGACAGTTCTCTGTGTGTAGGCTTCTAATGGTGTAACAAGATGAATATTCCAACAGAAAACAATAATGAAATTAGATATTTAAATGTTGATGTTTTGGCCTTTCTGAGAATGTCAATTTTTTCCACTGGCTTCCCTTTAGTTTGAAGCATGGCTAGAAAACATACCATCATTGCACTGCTATGGTGACACACACATCTCAGAATAATCTTCACACAGATGTCATTGCCATATACAGACCGCATAGATAGAAAAAAGACCCCTTTATGGCCATTGTTGGCTGGTCACATGTGCAAGCCGAACTGTCAAAACCTTAGTCATTCTATATTGGTCACTTCACTGTGTCCTATTAATACATATTGACTTCAATTATTCAATTGCATGTTTTAAAACTACAATACACTGTGGGAAGCTAAGGTTGGCAGGAGTCACAAGGTGATCAGAGTGTGTTGATTTCCTGTTCATTGTAGTTGAAAATGTAAAAATAGTTCACAATAAATCACACACAGACCAGAGCAGTACAGGTGACCAAAAGTATGTGGACAATATACTATATATACAAAAGAATGGACACCCCTTCAAATGAGTGGATTTGGCTATTTCAGTCACACCCGTTGATGACAGGTATATAAATCAAACACACAGCCATGCAATCTCCATAGACACACATTGGCAGTAGAATGGCCTTACTGAAGAGCTCAGTGAATTTCAACGTGGCACCGTCATAAGATGCCACCTTTCCAACAAGTCAGTTCAAATGTCTGCTAGAGCTGCCCTGGTCAACTGTAAGGGCTGTTATTGTGAAGTGGAAACGTCTAGGAGCAACAATGGCTCACAGAACGGTACTGCCGAGTGCTGAAGCATGTAGGGCATAAAAATTGTCTGTTCTCAGAAGAAACATCAGCACATTAATGACATCGATATACATGGCCGAGCAGCTGCACACAAGCCTAAGATCACCATGAGCAATGCCAAGTGTTGGCTGGAGTGGTGTAAAGCTCGCCGCCATTGGACTCTGGAGCAGTGGAAACGGACACATCTGGGTTTGGCTGATGCCTGGAGAATGCTACCTGTCCAAATGCATAGTGCTAACTGGAAATTTTGGTGGAAGAAGAATAATGATCTGGGGTGGTTTTCATGCAGTGAAGGGAAATCTTAATGCTACAGCATACAATGGCATTGTAGACGATTCTGTGCTTCCAACTTTGTGGCAACAGTTTGGGGAAGGCCCTTTCCTGTTTCAGCAAGACAAGGCCCCCGTGCACAAAGCGAGGTCCATACAGAAATGGTTTGTTGAGATAGGTGTGGAAGAGCTTGGCTGGCCTGCACAGAGCCCTGACCTTAAACCCATCAAACACCTTTGTGATGAATTGGAACTCCGACTGCGAGCCAGGCCTAATAGCCCAACATCAGTGCCTGACCTCCCTGATGCTCTTGTGGCTGAATGAAAGCAAGTCCCTCAGCAATGTTCCAATATCTAGTGGAAAGCCTTCCCAGAAGAGTGGTGGCTGTTGTCGCAGCAATGGAGGGACCTACTCCATATTAATGCTCATGATTTTGGAATGAGATGTTCGAAAAGTAGGTGTCCACGTACTTTTTGTCATGTAGTCTCTGTCAAAGCGAGAACCTTGAAGCCCAGCAAGAAGGTTAGAGCTGGTGCTCATCATTCAGGCAACAATACAAACACACACATCAAATCTCTTACCAGAAGAACATTTTTAAAGATTCTCAGAGCTTGACACAAATAAAGACACAAATAAAGATGAGGTTGCAAGAGAAGAAAATGTCTGTCAGATTGATGTTATAATAGCAATTTTCGTTTGGTGGAAGAGACCCTCTGGAGCTGCTGCAGTGTGTCTGGGGCTGCTGTTTGTTCTCCTACCGGCTAGGATCATAGTTCGATGTGCCTGCTGTGATGAGTACAACAACCTGACTAAAGAGAGAGACCAACTAGAGACCAGCCACAACAACCTGACTAAAGAGAGAGACCAACTAGAGACCAGCCACAACAACCTGACTTAAAGAGCGCAAACCAGCTTCAGAGAGAGATAGAAAGACTGAGGCCGTGGTATTAGGGTTTCTATTAGCCGATATGTTTCGACTTGAGGTTCAGCAGTAAATACATCTTCCCCTTCAAGTCAAAACGATCCTCAGCCATAATGTTTGTACCACGGTGATGAATGCGGATATGGCTAGAAAACGTACCCAATCCAGGGATGGAAGATGTGCCTGTACTCCTCATGATCCCATTATCCGATATGGCAAAATCAAGAAGATTGAAATACTTCTGGAATTAGCTAGTCTAGCATACTGACGAAAAAGACAGTTAAATAATAATGATTGGTTTTCCATGTCTATTCATCAATTGCAGTATTAGTAAATGTTGATGATAATAGTTCTAATCACACTTAATAACCATTAGTAAATATCCAATTCATTATGTGTATGTTTTCTAAGTGATCTCATGAACCAATAACTCATTTACAACTGGTTTGTAATTTAAATAATAAATCATTTAGAAAGTATAAAAATACAATTAACAGACACCTTAGTCATAATTGTATTATATTAAACATGACAAAATATGTTGTTACAGTGTTTATGAAAATGCTGCTTGGTGGAAATGTTTATGTTTGTGCTTTTCTAATAATCAATTTCTCTGTTCTATTAATGTGCTTTTCTAATAGCCAATTTCTGTGATCATGAGTGACTCATTGAACGAATCCTAACTATCAGTATCTGCAATTTGGCACTATGGTATGTCCAGAACCTTATTTTGAGAAAGAGATATCTCAGTTTCAAGGTCTCAGCTTAGAGAGAAGCAGCCTTGGGAGGTATTAGTCTGTCACATGCATGACCCAGTATTGGTCGGTCACATGAAGGAAGTAAACGTTAATGATGAATTAATTATGAATGATGAATAAGCTAAATCATGCAAATATAACTTGTCTGTATATAAGATAACTAACAGGACTGCCCCGGGTAGAGCTCCTGATCGACATGTGTACTTGGTGCATTGAGTTGGTTGGAACCTCTCCAGCGCACTGATAATAAAGAATTTCTAATTTAAGATTGTCTTTGAGTGTCCCTGTGTAGGACTTCCACAATTGTTTATGAATAGCTTACTAACATTTAAACATTTAGGAATAATGATTAATACTTGAACTATTTATTAATGCAATATCAATGCTTTACTACCAGGTGTTATTATAAAGTGCTACCAATTATGGCAGTTTTTTCAATTTCCTTAAAAGTTTAAGATAAGATGTTTTCATCTGATAGCGACACAATGCAAACACAGAGCAGATGTACAGTTACCAGCTTCTATGTGTCAATGTCAGGGGGACGGGAGACAGGGGCCATGTTGAACTGCCTGTCCAAATATGTCTGCATCTTCCTCCTGCTGGCCCTGTCAGGCCTCTTCTTCCTGTTCCGCAACATCAACGTTCTGGAGGTGAGGAGGAAAGGTGACCTTCCCCAAGAACAAGTTCAACCTTGCTTCCAACACTATCTTTCATCCATCACTATCCACATTAGCCTACCACCCTTTCACCTTTAGTGACCTCTACTCTCCCCCACAGTGGAAGCTCAACTGCATCTTGGACGTCTGTAGCATCCACTCAATGGGCCCTATTCTCCTGGACCGCAAGCGGTGCTTCTGTAGCGGGGGACCAGCAGAGGCTCTTGTCATTGTGAACGAGTTCCAGGGGCGACCCAAGAGCCATGGTGGGGACGTCCTGCTGGCCGAACTGCACTCCCCACAGTTGGGGGTGGGCATTGCAGGGCAGGTGCTAGACCACCGGAACGGGACCTACTCTACCATTTTTTCATTACTGTGGGAGGGGTCTGTACAGGTGGAGGTGACAGTGGTCCATTCAAGTGAGGCAGTTCATGTTTTACGACGCTTACGTGAGGAACGGACAGACCGGGTTCTTTACAAGAGCCTATTCCGTTCTGGATTACTGTCTGAGGCCACCATGTGTAACTTGTGCCGGCCGACCAACCAGCAGCCGCTGGGCAATTACACAGATCCCTGCACAGGGGAAACCTGTCCTGCTACAAAGCCCAAGCAGCTGCTGAGCTGTGACACGCGGATCAACCACTTCAGGGCAGGCTACAAGAAAGATCTGATAACCAACAAAGAAGCATTGCTCTTCCAGAGGTTAGTGCGGGGTAAAAAAGAATGTCTGTGGGAATGAGTATACTATATGTTTTATCTTGGACCCAGGCAGTATTTTTCATATGTATAATAACAAAGTGGGATTCAGGTGAATGGTATTGCTTGCTGCAGAGTGTCAAACATTTCAAATGATTTTCAATCTATGCAAATAAAGTGTGACTGCCAAGTCTAGCCTTGCAGCATACAGTAGGCCTAACTATCTCACATTAAAGGGATAGTGCGATATTTTCAATCAAGCCCTTTTTTCTACTTACCCAGAGTCAGATGAACTCATGGATACCACCACACATGATACGTATTACACATGATATGTAAGTCTCACAAATGCTATTTCGATTCAATACAACCTTTTTTTTTATTTCAGCTTTAATCTTTATATGTGTGCACTGCTTTGCCTATTCATGTTCACTTTCTCTTTAATCAATAAATAAGTCATTCATTTATAAAGCTATCACTTGTCATTTCATTGTGAGCCTTTATTCCCTAATTTCAGTGTAAATCTAATGTCAGTAATTTTATTTTGTGTGCGTTTGTTTTCATTCAACTATAAGCCAACATGACTTAAAACCATTTGTGAATATTTTGTTAATTGTGGACAAACCTGCAAAAGAGAGATGAACTACAGAAGTTATAACAGTTCTACCTTCTGTTCGTAGACACTGACAATACAGTACATATACCAACATATAGTAAAACCTTTCAGTATTGAACACTGTGTCCAAAAAACAATGTTTAATAATGATGCTTTTACACCTCCTCTAAAGGGGTGATACAGCATATCCTTAGAGCAAGGGGAAAGAAGATGCAGGGTCATAGGTCGTGTTGAGTATCTTATTTGTAAACCCATTTAATGGCCAGACCTTCATACAAACTTGCTATGCTGAATTATTGACGTACGATCGAACATGCTGCTTGCTATGTGCTGCTGTATGCTGCCAGAACGCCCACAAGCAAGTCACAATGGGTGGCCTAAGCGACACGCGGCAATTTACCGCTATCTAGTGTACATGCGCCGTCGCTTGTGGGCGTGCTGGCGTCATATAGCAGCATGTTCGGCTGTATGTCAAGAATTCAGCATAGCAAGTTTGTATGAAGGTCTGGTTATTAAATGGGTACATAGTTCAATAGTAATATACTCTAAAACGCTCTGGTGACAAACACACTTTGCTGCCCTGTTTCCAAATGTCCACATGACTGGGAGAACCTAAGTAAGTAAATACATTTCGAAAGTGTAAAACAAACAATCTATTAGCAACAGTGCAGGTTAACTCAAATGGGCTAGCTAGTTGGCTAGCTATCTAACCAACTTCACATACTGTATAGATAAGGTTAGCTAGCTAAGTGAATGAAATATCAGTATATCACCATCTACCTAACTTCATATTAGCTAGCAATCTTGATATATTTATCACTAAAAACAAACCCCAAATGCATTTGTAGGTAGCTAACGTAAACTCAACCCCATTCCGTAGAAATGTGCGCAACCTCAACATTCAAACGAGGCTACAAAGAACTAATGGGACTGTAGCGACTGTGTTGACTTCAAAATCAAGGGTGTGAACTAGGTTTCTATTCAAGCGCTGATCGACATGGTGATGGCTCTATAGTATTGGAGAAAAGTTGAAAAAACTGACCCTCAGTTACATTATGATGTGTCATGCCGTAACGTACAGCACGCATAAAGCAACTATTAGCACTTCTCTCATCCTTTAAAAACAAGAAATACCTAGTCATTTTTTGCGGCATCATTGCATGCGATCATCATTCTCAATGTGGCTGTTTACTTCTAAGGTCACTTTAGCGGCTGCCCTAAAAACCTGATTCAAATTCGACACAAACCTTCAAATAGGTATGCAATGACGCATTATATAAACTCTTTATAGTGTTTTATTTACATTTTAGAGGCGATAAGGTGATAAGTTGGACAGATCGAGGGGAAAAAAGCAATTTTCCCACACAACATCTCTCCTTCTCACTATCACGCATTAGTTTCACTTCCCCACCCGCCATTTTTTAAAAGACCTGACGGGGCTCATTGCCTACTTGAATTATGCAGAAACGGGCAGCGTGGGGGTCATGTAATTGATTATGTTGGAAAGGGGAGAAATTGTGCTTTACAATGGTATTGACATTACAGTTGATCTGGAAGTATTACGTTTTTGGGGCGCTAAAATAAGGTAAATTGTACGGACCAAGGCGATGTACAAAAGTGAGTGAGTTTACGTTAGCTAGTTAACAGCCATGGTGGAGGATGACAGAACATTAACGTTAGCCCCAACTGTCAGTGAGAGAGTAGGCTATTCTGGATAAGGCAGGCACTTTTGTGTAGTTCCTGTCCCTAGAAGTGAGGATGGAGATAATAGTAACATAATATTCAGTGTGGTGTAATTTGACTATAATGAAGTCTGTTTCTTGTGAGGTTTTCTGTCCTCATAAAGAGAGATATGAAAGCATGTCTATATATGAAGAGGTCCCAATGAAGAGCAGTGGTTCTCAGTCCTGGTCCTGGGGGCTCAAAGGGGTGTACATTTTTGTTTTTGTCTTAGCACTGCACAGCTGATTCAAATGATCAACTCATCATCAAGCTTCAAGTGGTATTTATGTATTCTTTTGTGACCCTATCCTTGATATGATCCTGTTATTGTCACATGCACATATGTGTGGCCATGCCTCTATCGATCCAATGTTATCATGATTTGTTATCAGGGATATTATACTTTAGTAATCTACAATGATCTGGTGATGTAAAACTCTAATAATTACATTATTATTAATTGTCTTACATATTCCTACAGATACCTTGTAACTGGAAATTCATTCAAAGCTATTGCCTACAGTTAACGTGTAGGGCACTGCACGGTTGGGTGACCAGGGCCATCTGGGACTGAGGAATTCAGGTGTGTGAAGGCTACCTGTGTCCTGCATAACTTCATGAGGATAGACATGAGGACCAGGAGGGGATATGCAGCTGCCGTGTGCCAGAGG
This sequence comes from Oncorhynchus mykiss, assembly GCF_057628025.1. Taxonomy (NCBI): domain Eukaryota; kingdom Metazoa; phylum Chordata; class Actinopteri; order Salmoniformes; family Salmonidae; genus Oncorhynchus; species Oncorhynchus mykiss. The sequence continues at coordinate 35,478,057 of NC_143039.1, read as the reverse complement.
AGAAGTCTGCTGCTCTGCAGGATGTTTCAAGGATGGGGTACAACAACACAGCAAGAGAGGCAATCCGTGTGCGGGAAATCTTCACCTCCAACTTCTTCGAAGATTGTGCTGTTCCCTGGCAACACAATAGACTACACTATGCACAATCTTTTAAGAGCCATTCACATTGCAATAAGAGTAGTCTTCCATTTACTTAGCTATGTCAATTGCAGTTATTCAATTTCCAGTTTCTCTCCCTTTGAGTTCTACTTCTAAGGTGAGGGTGCTGTTTAGGCAAGAGTGTGATGTCTGTACAAAAACAAAACAGGCTATTTTAAAATCACCCATATTGAAAAAATGTAGAGCAATTAGACACCCTATAACCCATACCTACACTCATGTATCAATCTGATTGATGGATTGTGTTGTGCAGTAAACAGGCTCAGGTGTATAACTGTGGCTCCTTCCACCTTCAAAGAATGGGCAAGAGGGCCAACCATGGCGAATAGTAAGACACTTCATTATTTCTATAACTACGCTATATTGTTTGTTTTTTGGCAGAAAGTATCTGCAGCCACACACAGATTCCTGTTGAACACTGTCTCTTTAATTACCTTATTTTCTCAATAAGTCTATCTCCTTCACTTCATCCCTCTTTCCTCTTCTCCCTAAATCCTCTAGGTTATATCAGCTGTGTCGGTGAAACCCTCCCACATTTGAACTGGCTACATAGATGGCACAGCATGATCAGAGGTGAGAGGTCACTTGGTCAGGTCAACAGGAAGTATTATTAAAGAGATGCTTTACATTGAAATACAGATAAGAGATACAGTAGACCCAGAGTTAATGATCCAAGGTCAGTTTTGCATTTCACCTCTTGATTTATGATAATGTTAGAATAAAACAAAAACTTAAACATGCTGTCTCTCTCCTGCAGATATGTTTTTATTTGAGAGGATGCCAACCCCGTCCCATCATTGCCACCTCAACTTTCGTGCCGCCTAGACACTTAGGTAATTGTTATGAACTGAGAGAATATTTGGGTAGCACTAATCATTAATCATATGCTGCCTTCCCTGCTCCTATGTTCTTACCTCTTTCCCTGTCTTTTACACCTCTCTCACTGCCTCTTTCTTCCTGTTTTTATAATGCACAACAGATGTGCATTGAAGTACAGATTGAACTTGTATTTATAATATTACAATTATAATATTTGTAATGCATGTATTTATAACACTTGGATAATTAACTTCTTTCAATAAAGCGTTTCACATTCTCTCCTGGTTGAAATGCCACACCTATCCTGTGTTTATCAGATCAATGCAGATGAAGGGCATTAGATAGAGATTAACTGGTTGTAGAGTATTTACATGATGCTTAGGAAGTGTAGTGAACTGTTTAAAAAAATATATATTTCTGTATATATGAATTACAAATCAGCCTTTAACTAGTTAAATCCTGTTTCTAGTCTATTAGTTACAATGTGTAACCAGTGAGAAGATTGGTAAACACTGTTGACGTGTATAATTGTAATACATACATGCAGACACAGCATCATTCAAAGACTGGAATTTGATACTCCTGGTATTGGATATGACTGAAAAATCATCTCAGACATTCATACATGAACTGCACCTTTATTTGCCAAGGTAGGTTACATGATCAGTGAATATACAAGCTACTATGTGGGGATCTCATGCATGGTAATAACTACATGTATATACGAGTTGCATCCTATACAAGTTATATTATATTCTACTCAATCCATAGGCTTCATTAATGTCATTCAGACTGTTTTGAAGTTGATACAACTGGCTATGATATGAGGTTCATAGCTAGGTTCTGAACTAATATGTATACCAAACGTTTGTGTCCATAGAAGGGCTAGATAGCCGATCCAGAAGCATACAGGTATTTTTATCCTCCACTGCACAATAAGCAAGAACATAGCTAGTTACTTTATTTCATCTATATGCATTGCATGGAAAATATCAGCAAGGCAAGCTTAAACCTTTGTACATTCAATTTGCAGTAAATGCTTTATCTAGCTAGATTCTTTACATTCACTGTTTCACGAGACGACAGCCTGGTTTGCTGGTTGTTTCAGGAGTCCCTAAAACATTAAACAACCAGAATTACAATTTCATACTCACGTCACAACACCCATAAAGCTAGCCAGCTAATGTTAGCTAGCTTGCTAAATCGCGATTTTCGAAAATTAACTTTATTAACTTTATTAACTTTAAAATATGCATAATCGTTTGTCTCTACATTAACTAACATATTCCTGTCAACTGTACATATTTTTTGCATGATTCGTTATGACGTTTGAATCACTTTCATTTGAATCCATTCTAGTATTTTTGTCAGCCATCTTCGCTGAAGAAAGTCTCCAGCCTTGGGACGCATAGCGTCAAATTCGTCATGGGAACTGCTCCCTATGATTGGTCATCGCCCAGCGGTCGCCGCTGGTGATTTGCATAACGTTGGGAAAAGTTTATATTTTTCACCGCCTAAAGGTACCAGGCACTCTCAGCTTTCCTTCCGTTGAAATGAATGGGAAGTGGTGTTTCACCGCACGGCATCCTGTGCTAATTGGAACCGTTTTTGGAGTTGCCTAATTGGAACCGCAATTTAGAACAATGACGGACTCAACAGCCTCAGACCGGGTGAACACCATCCCGGATCCAATTATTGTCGATCAGTCGACTGTAAACGGACAGTGCGACACGAAACATCAACTGTCACCCAAAATCAACAGCCACCCTAAATTCAAGATGGACCAGGAGATGAAAATTAGCGATAGCGTGGAGGGGCAAGGTAGGCCGATATTTATGACAAATCAAACAAAAATAGAATACGCATACTATTTACACTTAGACTAGGCTACTTTAGCAGAAATATCTCCACAAATTAAACTGTCAATGCAATGCATTTGTGTTACTTAGAACGCTTATAGGCTACTCCCAGCATGTTTCGAATTTCCATTATACATTGTCTCTTAGCAGACTGGATACCTGAAACAATTATGGATACGACTTTACTTGAAGGGGGTATAGTAAGGCAGCCATAACACATTTATTTAGTTTTACACTGACAGACAAGCTGCTTGATAATATCAGGGCACTAACTCCATCACTGATCCTACACATCTAAGAAATGCATCTGAGAGGTCTCAATGACCATCATAGTATATAGCCTACATGCGGACTCCAAAATGAAAATGTCCACACCCTCTAGTTCCTATATGCAATTAACCTTGTTCAAAACACATTTTAGGTGACTGTATGTATTTATTATGCCAATTCTGTTGCAAAACATTTCGCAACAGAAACCGTTTACTCCAAACTGAAAAAGTTTTGCATTCAGGTAGGTTTTTTTCTTCTGTTTGCTTCCAATTGGTTCTTAAACGGTAATAGTTTCTTGTTGTTAGACCTAATGATCGGCTAGTGACCAACTTGATTTAATGTCTAGAATTTAAAAAAAAAATGATGGCCCACAGGACCTCATTATCACTATTGTGAGACTGTAGTTGACTGTGTAACCATACACTACTATCACACCAGTGCCAGTCCTCACACCTGGGCTTTCAGTAGACTACAATACAAGGATCCTTCAAATTTGTGCATTGCATTTCTTTTGTTTCAGAAACCAGGAATCTTCATGGCACGTAGATAATCATAAGTCTATTTTATGCAATCGACAAATTAGGATATGAGTGCTAAAAGCGTTCTGGAATCTCACCCCTGCTTATTACTGTGTTGCTTTTGACAGGTTTACTGGAGAGCAGCATGAGGCTGAAGCCCCACGAAGCTCAAAGATACCGCAAGAAAGCGTTGTGGGTCTCCTGGGTTTCCATCTTTGTGACGCTGATCCTGGCAGTAGCAGCTTTCAGTGAGCATACGTTACTTTGTTCTCTCTGAGGGAATAAGCCTGGTCCCAGATCTGTTTCTGTTGCGTTGATAAGACGGCACAAACAGATCTGGGACCAGGCAATGTCTTCCTGGTGATGATTTTTCTATGCAACAGTTCCCTTTAGACTCTGATGAACCTGTCAATTTTTCAAATCTTATGACTTATCGATAACATGTGGAGTGCTGTATGGGTATATCTACTCTAACACATAATATACGGTACACATACCATATTGCACATGTTTACTAAACACACTACGTGGCCAAAAGTATATGTGGGCACCCATTCAAATGAGTGTATTTGACTATTTCAGCCACACTTGTTGCTGACAGGTGTATAAAATCGAGCACACAATTCTGCTGGGGTCAAGGAGTTATTTCTAGACTGTTACTAGTTTGTTTCTGTTCAACTTTCCTCCATGTAACATTAGACATCATCTGTGATGGACACATTGACAATAAAGCAAACAAAGCATGTTCAAATAGTTAGTGAAAAGCTCCGATATCTCTGTATTGTATTAGAATACATTAAGTTCTATAGTTCTCACAATATCTCTTTTGTGTGATATAGCTCCACAAGGTTTCCTCAGGATGACTCGTGTTGTGCTTTGGGGTTGCAGTGTCGAGTATGGAATCAGCTTTTTTCCCCCAGCCAGTGTATGAATCTCAACCCTTCTTATTACAGTTCACGAGACATGCTTGTATACTATATTTCCAAGTCGGTTAGGTCATGACGTTTCAAATGGGACTGAGAATGTTATGTCATTTGCATTTATGGGGGTGAAAAGAGCTGTCCACTCCATTGTGGAGTAATAGTGAAGACATCAAAACAATGATTTAACACACATGGAATCATGTATTAACCAAACGTTAAACAAATCAAATAATATTTTATATTAGAGATCCTTCAAAGTAGACACCCTTTGCCTTGATGACAGTGTTGCACACTCTTGGCATTCTCAACTTTTGACTTGTACTGTACATTAACCATATGTACACACCCCTTCGCAGTTCTGAATTCAATGAAAGCCAATATTGATTGATCATATTGCATTATCACACCAGTGGTGTAGGTTAAGTAATTAACGTTATTTGACATTGAGATTAAATGGGACAATATGGCTCTGCTACCCTTTTTGGATTTTTGTGTGTAATCCAAAACAGATGTTTTGGTGTGCACTGTATCATCAGTGTATCTTTTCTGTGTAAGAAAAGTGACTGGCTATTATGGATATCTATAGGACCTAGGGTCTTTCTCTGTACTGTAGATGTTTACCTGAACGATGGCAACTGGGGCATGCAAACAGGAAAACATTAGCATTAAGGAAACACTGTCTCAACCAGTTTTGTAGTTTTTTTTGTGCACATCCTCAGTGATGCGTGCAGTTGCACAAATACATTTGCCTTGGGTCATATAGATTCCTTGGTGCGCAGATCAATAGGGATGTGTTCAAGGTTATCAACGTGGAAAGCACAGCTAGCTTGCTTGTGTTATTTAATTGCCCTCTGCTTGCTGAGTCTTTATGTGATTTCAAAGATACTTGACCACAATTAAATCACACTATGGAAATTGCATTTTCTAAGCTGCTTGTCATCTGTGACAGGTTAAGGGGGAGGGAGGTAGGGAAGAAAACGTGCGCCAAAAATGTCCCAGATACTTCACATCGTCCTCAGGATACAATTAACACGCATTTAGTGGCACGTCATCGGCTCTCAAATGGCAGATTCGTTTGCATTCCATTTGAGGCCAGTCTCTCGCTCTCTCTCTCGTGTGTCTGTCAATTTACTCAACTCTGACTGTTTTGACAATGTGGATTTCTCCACCCCTGTTCCAGGTGGAGCTTCTGTTTCGCTCTTCCTGCCCCCTCATTCGTTGGATGTCGCAGCATAAGCCGGTTCCACAATTGCCGTGTGTGTTCCCTCTTTGAAAATGTGTTGTGCTTGTTGGATTACACTAAATAATACCTTTTTTGAATTTCAATAGCTTTTCCTTGGTTTGCTTTACAAATACCTTTTTTCCATTTGACTGCTTTTTGGGTAGCCTGAATATCAATTTCACAACAAATCACATTACCCAACACAGGGCTTAGTGAAATACCAGCCACATGTCACCATGCTGTCTGTTCCCTGTGTTTTGAGTGGGGGTGCCCTACCGGTCTAGATGGTGTTTGAGCGATCGATGCCAGGGCTTACAGCCCTGAGGCACACCCTGAATACAGATAACATCGCTCTGTGTACCCTGGAGAGAGACGGAGACACAGCGATATGCACAGACGTACGCACATGCAGTTATGCACGCACAACCAACCACACAGACATACAATTGAGATGCTATATAGAACTTCAAGGCCCCATGCACAGTAAAAACAAACCAAAAAGGAACAATCTAAATGCATTATTAATGCATTCAGAACTGTGCGCGTCTATAAGTTGGAGCGCAAGCCCCCAAAGAGTCTGCAGTCTAAAAAAAAAAAAGGCTGCAGGAGGTGCATTTTGAGAGAAAGAGGGAGGGGAGCTCTCCCTTCTCTGTTCTCACACGAACAGCAGGAGCAGACTGAGGGATGAAGGGGACGGAGGCTCAGAGTAGTGGGTGTAGGGCTATGGAGTTGACAAAGTGATTGTCTTCTGTCATGTCTACTTCACCTCCCAGCCATATCATATTTAGCTTACGTTGATTGGACGAAATTGTTTTAGCTACCTTTTTTTAATTGTCACTGTTAGACTAAGCATAGGTGATTTTGAGCAAGTTGAAATGGTGCTGGAATAGTGGAGGCAGCCCCTGTTTTATTCGTGACTTGTAACTCTCCGTGGTTCTAAATCAATAGTTATTTAGTAGTCTGAAAATGTAGGAAACATTAACTTGATTGACCTTGCTGTAGGTCATAACTGTTTGTTACATGCAATATGCTTTGTGGACAGATGTTGCTCTCCAGTTTTGTGATGAAACAAAGTTGTTGTTGAATTTATTCTGCCACTCTGTCTTCTTGTCTCTGCCTTAGGCTTACTGTATATATCACAGTGGCAAGGCATATGAACTAACAGGTTATTAGAGCAAACGCAAAGATCACAACACATAGGTTGTAATATTGCATTCATGCTTGGCTTCCCTAGCTATATTTATTTATTTATAACCCTCACACTGCTACTGCAACAGTCTGTCTGGGTAGCTACTCTGTCCAGTGTATTTTCTGACTCTGCCCACTGTCCCATATAGGATCTTTGAACCTTAAGGTTCCTTTCAAAACCTAGGCAGAGCTAGCATATTTGTTTAAAACTCTCTCCACTCTTGACATATTTCCTGTGACTGTGAGATGGTGTTCTCTTGGACATTTCACGTGGGTATATCTTAACACTTGCATATCATATTTTTGTCAGATCTTTGATCCCTGTCAAAGTATTTGATCATAGTCAGATCCTGTCTGCATTGACACTTACAAAGAGAATTGACACAGAAATGAAGTAATCTAGAGTGGTTGAGGATCCAAAGAACTCGTCTATAATGTGGAAAGGGACTGACTTGTGTCACTGTCTCTCCGGAGACCTATCTCCCATCTGCTCTGATGTCTCTGTCACTCTGGGTGACTGGAGTAGATGGCGCCAGAGGGCGGAAGAGAACGACAAAGATATGGATGTATGTGATCATACAGAGATTAGTGTTGTCACTGTGTGCTGTAGCTTGGAAAGTAAACAAATGTAACATTAGGCTGTTTGTTTCCAACAATAGGACTGTTTTCCTCAAGAAATGGAGTGCTCTTACATTTCCCCCCTATCGTAAACAAGATGAATTGGTTAAACTAACTCTTCAACCTCAAATACTGCTGCCTGAGCCATTGAATTCCTAGCATTCTGGTGGTGCAGCTGGTTAAGACGTGTCAATAGGTAAGTTACATGTGTTTGAGACGAGGGGTTTCTCAATATGCTCCGAGCACGCAAAGTGGACCACGGGACAGGTCGGCGTATGAGTCAAAATCAAAGTATGAGAAATGGAACATGGAGGGCAGTTCTCAGATGTGTTCTTCGTTTGTACATATTTCTAAGCATGCATCGACGCAAGCTTCAACTGAAATATGCCCAGTATTGTTGACGTAATATAACGCAACCACCTAAAAAAAAATACGCAAAATGTCCTGAAGTCGATGGTGGCTGGTTTTGAGCTGACGTGAGAACTCGGACATTGGAATGAGAAGTTGTCTAACTCTCCTCATATGATGCCTGACTAACCATAATGTGTAAATTTTGGTCTGTTTAACTCCATAGAATAACCTCTGTGCCAAGACTGACTCAATGTGGCTAGCTAGCCACCCACAAAGAATTTGTAGCAAACGCTGGCCATTTACCTTTCATAACATTTGTTTAGGTCTTTAAAAAAACATTTTTTTTTACATGTAAAACTAGTTGGCCAGTTTGATTAATACAATTCACATATAACTGATAATTATGAACGTTGCATTTTCTTTAAGTACATTTTTATGCATTCTCCACACATCCTCACAAGAACGTACTCAAGAGAACGCCCTTGGAGAATGCATATTGAGAAACACCCAGAGGATCAAACATTGAATATCAGTATGGGCTCTTGAGGAAGTAAGCGGTACTGTTACTTAATCAGTGACTCCTGTTACACCATGATACCTACGAGTAATGTGACAACACTAAGATGGATGCCTTTACTGTGCTGCGTTGGTTTAAGCCTTCTTAAACCCTTTCTCTGCGACACTTGATCTGGCTTGACAAAGTGAGGAGAATTGATCACTTTTGCCTTCATTTGTAAACGACTGGTCACTAACCTAATCTGTTCTGTCACACGGAGACCCTAGCTATGTCCGAAATGGCACCCTATTCCCTATATATAGTGCCTTATGGGCCCTGTTCAAAAGAAGTGCGCTATATAGGGGGAAAAGGTGTCATTTGGGGTGTAGTCTTTCTGTTCTCGGTGTGGCTGGTGTTCTGTCGGGGTGATGTGCCAGCCTCTGTCACCGTGACGATGAGTGGAGGGTGGGAGGTTTGACTTGGACTGGGATGACCCAGAAAGATCTGTTTGTCACCCACCGTGTGTCACTGTTTAGACGGATAATTGGATGGGGGGCTTTACACCCCAGGAGGACTTCCGAAAGAGAACCTGGGTCTTGTTCATTAGGGCACGCAAAATCATTTTTGAATTATAGTTTCTTATTGGACAAGTCCAGGTAGTTCCTCCCTGTTTGTCTATTTTCTTCTGTTTGGTGCCTTTATGAAAGCTACCTAGAATAGTAAAAGCCTTATTGGTCTCTTATCATTATTGGTTTCTTAAATAAAATGGTACTGTAGTGGAAAGAGATGAGGTAGTCATTCAAACATCGTGTTAAACACTATTGCAGACCGAATTAGCATTCAACTTATGTGACTTGTTAAGCAAATGTTTACCCCTGAACTTACTTAGGCTTCTTCTAAAAAAGGGCTTGAATACTTATTGACCCAAGATATTTCAGATTTTAATTCATAATTAATTTGTAAAAACAATGCATTGTGTCTCGGCCAGTGGGGAAAAAAATCTACATTTCTGCAGTTTCAGGTACACCCATCCAGTACAGGGTCGGACCCCCTTTTCCTCCAGAACAGCCTGAATTCTTTGTCGGCAAGGTTCCACAGGGATGTTGGTCCATGCGGACACAATGGCATCATGCAGTTGCCCACTGGAGCCGCTTCTTGTTTTTAGCTGATAGGAGTAGAACCCAGTGTGGTTGTCTGCTGCAATTAACCCGTCTGTGACGGGGATCGCCAATTTGTGCATTCCGAGATGCCGTTCTGCACACCACTGTTGTACTGCGCCATCATTTGTCTTTGTGGCCTGCCTTTTAGCTTGCACCATTCTTGCCTTTCTACTTCGACCTCTCTCAACGAGCTTTTTTGTTTGTCGCACCATTCTCAGGAAACCTTAGACACTGTCGTGTGTGAAAAGCTCAGGAGGGCGGCCGTTTGAGTTACTGGATCCGGCGCGCTTGGCACTGATCACTCGTTTTGCCCATTCTTCTAACCTTCAATCAAAAAAGAACAGAATGTATTTTCTTTATAGCAATCCACGGCCACTTGAATACAGTATATACATATGAAGTGGGTAAAACAGTATGTAAACATTATTAAAGTGACCACTGTTCAATGACTATGAACATAGAGCAGCGGTCTCGAAAGGTACCGGGTGGTAGCTGGCTAGTAACAGTGACTAAGATCAGGGGATGGTATTTGGTGGAGGCTGGTTAGTGTTGGCTATTTAACAGCAATTGCCGTACCAGGGAGTGATACAGCCCAACAGGATGCTCTCAATGGTGCATCTTTAGAAGTTTGTGGGTCTTTTGGGCTAGGCACTTTTTTTCATCCTCCTCAGGTTGAGGCACTGTTGCGCCACCTTCAGTCTGTGTGGATGGACCATTTCAGGTTGCCTGTGACGTGCACGCCGATGAACTTGAAGCTTTTCACCCTATCTACTGCGTCCCTGTGGATGGGGGCGTGCGCTCTCTGCGATCTCCTGAAGTCCACAATCAGCTCCTTGGTTTTGTTGACGTTGAGGGACAGGTTAGCGCCCTATGGGCCCTAGTCAAAAGTCGTGCATTAAATTGGGAATAGGATGCCATTATTTTGGAAAGCAAAGCCAGTTGTCATTAGCCTGGACTGCATTAGTATGGACTTTGCGTATTCTTCAGTGCTGGGTAATCCCTCTGGTTTGGGGTTGGATGTGTTTTGAATTCCATTATGTCATGTCCTGAATATGGTAATCACTCTGGAGTTCAACTCTGGGGTAAGGTTGTGTGTGTTCGCAGAGTCTGAGGCTACATTACAAACAGCTGTGTACACACTGGTGGCGTACTCAACCCTGTGAACTGACTATGGTGTGGATGCTGAATGCTAGCACTACATTATATCCTACTACTACACCTGCTGAATATAACTAAGTGTTGTAGTTGCGCCATATGAGACCTGGGTTTAATTACTTTGAGCATTTAATTGAGCCTGTCTTGTTATCTTGGAATGCCAGATGGGTGGGGTTTGCACTTTTTGGACTATTCTATTGGTCCCATTTGTCGCAGACGTTCAATCAAGTGCAGCTAAAGTAGTTAAAAGAGAACCAATAGTGTTTGACTCCAGGGACTACTGGTAGGCTGAGTCGGTTTTGAGCTAACCGGCCGTCAGTGTTTGGTGTACAACGGGTATTCTCAAGTCATTCACAACAGTACCACTGATATTTCATGTATGAATGTTCTTCATGTATAGTAAAACTTGTTTCTCTTGTTTTTTTTCCAGCTGTTTCCTTCATGAGACACAGTGCCTCGGCTTTCGGATTCGCTGTAGGTACTTTTTTTTAAATGCATTTTAATTTCTACTGAGTGCTATAGGGCAGATGTCATTACTAACGTTACAATCAGTGTGTTTTGAGGTCAGTTTGAGCAAGGTGAGGCACAGGATCACGGATCTTGATCACATAAAGAGTATTAGCTGCCCGTTGACACGAGCCTGGTATACCAGACGAGTTAAATTACTTCTATGCTCGCTTCGAGGCGCGTAACACTGGAACATGCATGAGAGCATCAGCTGTTTTGGACAACTGTGATCACACTCTCCGTAGCCGATGTGAGTAAGACCTTTAAACAGGTCAACATGCACAAGGCCAGATGGATTACCAGGTCGTGCACTCTGAGCATGCACTGACCAACTGGCAAGTGTCTTCACTGACATTTTCAACCTCTCCCTGTTGGAGTCTTTAATACCAACATGTTTCAAGCAGACCACTATAGTCCCTGTGCCCAAGAATACTAAGGTAACCTGCCTAAACGACTACGACCTGTAGCACTCACATCGGTAGCCATGAAGTGCTTTTAAAGGCTGGTCATGGCTCACATCAACATCATTATCCCAGAAACTCTAGACCCACTCCAATTTGCATACCGCCCCAACAGATCCACAGATGATGCAATCTCAATCGCACTCCATACTGCCCTTTCCCTCCTGGACAAAAGGAACACCTATATGAGAATGTTGTTCATTGACTACAGCTCAGCGTTCAACGTCATAGTGCCCACAAAGCTCATCACTAAGCTAAGGACCCTGGGACTAAACACCTCCCTCTGCAACTGGATCCTGGACTTCCTGACGGGCCTCCCCCAGGTGGTAAGCGTAGGTAACACATCCACCACTGATCCTCAACACGGGGGGGGGGGGGGCCCTCGGGTGCATTCTCTGTCCCTACCTGTACTCTCTGTTCACTCATGACTGCAACGCCATCATTAAGTTTGCCGATGATACAACAGTGGTATCAACGACAAGACAGCCTATAGGGAGGTCAGAGACCTCAAAAACCTCTCCCTCAATGTGATCAAGACAAAGGAGATTGTGGAATACAGGAAAGGAGGACCAAGCATGCCCACATTCTCATCGACAGGGAGCAGGTTGAGAGCTTCAAGGTCCTTGGTGGCCACGTCACCAACAAACTAACATGGTCCAAGACAGTCGTGAAGAGGACACGCCAAAAGTGCCAATTCTAGGTCCAAGAGGCTTCTAAACAGCTTCAACCCCCAAGCCATAAGACTCCAGAACAGCTAATCAAATGGCTACCTAGACTATTTGCAGTGCCTTCTATGCATAGTCACTTTAAATACTCTACCTACATGTACATATTACCTTGAATAACCGGTGCCCCCGCATGAATCTGCCCCTGCATGAATCGTTGAATACGTACCGCTACACCCTGTATATAGCCTCACAATTATTTTACTGGCGCTGTTTAATTATTTGTTACTTTTCTCTTAACTTTTTTAAAATTAAAAAAGTAATTACTTGGCAGGTATTTTTCTTAACTTCATTGTTGGTTAAGCATTTCACTGTAAGGTATTCGGCCAATTTGAGCTCTAGCTAGTTACAGTGCCTTGCAAAGTATTCATCCCCCTTGGCTTTTTTCCTATTTTGTCACATTATAACCTGTAAATTAAATGTATTTTTATTTGGAATTCATGTAATGAACATACACAAAATAGTCATTGTTGAATTTTGTTTTAAAAAATGTTTAAATGGAAAAGTGGGCCATGCATATGTATTCACTCCCTTTGCTATGAAGCACCTAAATAAGATCTGGTGCAACCAATTACCTTCAGAAGTCACATTAGTTAGATTGCACACAGGTGGACTTTATTTAAGACTCACATGATCTCAGTATGTATGTATATGTGTGTCTGTCTATCTGTCGAAAGGCCCCAGAGTCTGCAACACCATTAAGCAAGGGGCACTACCAAGCAAGCGGAACCATGAAGACCAAGGAGCTCTCCAAACAGGTCAGGGACAAAGTTGTGAAGTACAGATCAGGGTTGGGTTATAAAAAAATAAATATCTGAAACTTTGAACATCCCACGGAGTATCATTTAAATCTATAAAAAAAAATGGAAAGAATATGGCACCACAATAAACCTGCAGAATGCATTAATAAGAGGCAACAAACAACCCTGAAGGTGCTGCAAAGCTCCACAGCGGAGATTGGATTATCTGTCCATAGGACCACTTTAAGCCTTGTACTCCACAGAGCTGGGCTTTTACGGAAGTGGCCAGAAAAAAGCTATTGCTTAAAGTAGAAAATAAGCAAACACATTTGGTGTTTGCCAAAAGGCATGTGGGAGACTCCCCAAACATATGGAAGAAGGTACTCTGGTCAGATGAGACTAAAATGTAGCTTTTTGGCCATCAAGGAAAACGCTGTCTGGTGCAAGCCCAACACCTCATCACCCTGAGAGCACCAGTGAAGCATGGCGGTGGCAGAATCATGCTGTGGGGATGTTTTTCATCGGCAGGGACTGGTAAACTGGTCAGAATTTAAGGGTTGATGGATGGCGCTAAATACAGGGAGATTCTTGAGGGGAGTCGATGCCCAGACATCAATCCAAATGAGAATCTGTGGTATGAGTTAAAGATTGCTGTACATCAGCGGAACCCATCCAACTTGAAGGAGCTGGAGCAGTTTTGCCTTGAAGAATGGGCAAAAATCCAAGTGGCTAGATGTGCCAAGCTTATAGAGACATACCCCAAGAGACTTGCAGCTGTAATTGCTGCAAAAGGTGGCTCTACAAAGTATTGACTGTGGGGGGGTGAGTAGTTATGCACGCTCAAGTTCTGTTTTTGTCTCATTTCTTGTTTGTTTCACTAAAGTTTCCATCAATGGTAAGCATGTGTAAATCAAATTATACAAACCCCCCCCCCCCCAAAAAAAAAAATTTCATTCCATGTTGTAAAGGTGGAAAAATGCAGAGGGGTGAATACTTTCGCACTGTATTTAGGATGCAAGATGATTCTGTGCAGACCAACTACAATGTAGTCGATCTCAAAAACACACTAGTTCCACAAGGGCCTGGCCATATCGAGTCTAAGCTTGTAATTTAGGCAAGATTTTGCATTGTCTTGGAGTTATTGGGATAAGGAATAACTGAAGGGTACGATAATATAAGTGAACCCCCATTTCTCATGGGTTTCTGCTGAAAAGCTGGTGAGTGTTGATGTTTACCCTCTGCAGTTTGATGCCGCCCTGGACGTGCTGTCCTCCATCATCGTGGTGTGGCGCTATAGTAATGCCTCCGCCGTTCACTCTGCACACAGGGAGTACATGTGAGTAGATATAGCACCACCATATTTGTTGTTTTTGATGACCAGCAAAACTATATAAAGCCTAGAAATTATACTAGCAGTGTTCTTTTCAGCACACTAAGCTCTCTTCAGATTGGGACTGCAGTGTACAGTATTAGAACCCCAGCATTGTCTCTCCTCCACCTTACTCAGTGCACTGTAAATGGCTGTGTGCCCATACAAAAAGAATACATGTCAAATGTGCGTTTTCACATGTGAATTCGCTGTTTTCACATGTTGAGCTTAAATGTACATGTAAAACAACTCCAGATTTAAAAATGTCACTTTTTGCAAGTTTAATCATGTGAAAATGTTAAATTTTCAGGTTCATATGCAGGAAAATGGTGCCCCAAAAATGGTGCTATACATGATTCTGTATACATGATTCTGTATACAGTGCATTTCAATCGCAGATAAAGACGGTAGGTTACTTAAGATAGAAACGATAGGAGGGAGGTTGGTCGGGGACGATTGGTGAGTGTACTGTATATCGCGAATGTCAAGCAACCCAAAGGTTGCGTTCAAATCTCATCACGGATAACTTTAATATTTTTGCTAATTAGCTACTTAGCATGTTAGCCAACCCTAACATTAATCCTTTAACCACTTAGCTGGCGCGTTAACTCTCTGTAATTTTAACCCCTAACCTTAAAGCTAACGTTAGCTGCCTAGCTAATGTTATGAAGAAAGGCACACACAAAGTACATTTTGAATAAGTAATTTGTCTTTCACAATAAGCTGTGATCGTGTGTTGCATGGACTCTGTGCAAAATGATAGTGGTCCCTCAGTTGAGCAATGAAAAGAAAATAAAAAAAAATGGAACATCCCTTTAAGCATGGTGAAGTTATTCATTACACCTTGTATGAATACATCCAGTCACTACAAAGATGCAGCCGTCCTTCTTAAACCTCTCAGATTTTACCATGAGGACAATGGTGACTTTAAAATGGTTACAAAACCTCTTTGCCAAGGCTCCTGGCACTGCCAAGGCTGCCAACATTGTGGTTACTCCACAATACTATCCAGAGTGAAAAAAAGGAAGCCTGTACAGAAATATTGCAAAACATGCATCCTTTTTGCAACAAGTTACCAAAGTAATTCTGCAAAAAATGTGCCAATCAGTTGTCTTGAATACAAAGTGTTATGTTTGGTGCAAATCCTATACAAAACATTACTGAGTACCACTATCCATATTTTCAATCATAGTGGTGACTTCATCATGTTATGTGTATGCTTGTAATCAGTAAGGACTGGCAGTTTTTCAGGATACAGTAGAAATGGAATGGAGGCACAGGCAATCTGAGGAAAACCTGGTTCAGTCTGACACTGGGAGATATTCACCTTTCAGCAGGATAATAACATAAAACACAAGGCCAAATCTACACGAGTTGTTTACCAAGAAGACAGTGAATGTTGCCAAGTTACAGTTTTGACTTAAATTTATGGCAAGACCTGAAAATGGTTGTCTAGCAATGATCAACAACCAATTTCAGAGCTTGAAGATTGGGAAAATGTCCCACAATCCAGTTGTGGGAAGCTCTTAGACTCACAGCTGTAATCGCTGCCAAAGGTGCTTCTACAAAGTATTGACTCAGGGGTGTGAATATTTATGTAAATTAGGTATTTCATTTTCAACAAATTAGCAAAAAAAAAAAAAACATGTTTTCACTAAGCGTTGTGTGTAGATGGGTGAGAAATCAATTGAATACACTTTGAATCCAGGCTTTAACACAACAAAATGTGGAATAAGTCATGGGGTATGAATATTTTCTTAAGGCACTGTAGCTGGAAGTAGTGAAAAAGGAAATGTGGGGATTAAATAAAACATGTGAAACTTCACACGTGAATGTTTCCCCTACATTCATTTAGCAGCGGTCACCCACCACTGCAGAAAATATCTATTTTTGCTGAGACGCCCTTTAAATGGATAGTCTTTGGTTCAACGACGAAGTCTATGGGAACCGCTAGCATGTCATTGCGCTAAAGCTAGTAGCAATGCGCCCCCCGCTGGTTTCCTCCAGCGTCCAACTCCACCCCATGTAGCCAGGCCAGGTGGCAGGTCCTTCGAGACCCAGGCAGAACTGTCTCACCTGGGGCCTTTGTCCCAGACAGAGCCCTTTATTTTACTATAATAATAAATGGATATAGCGTTTTTCATTACAAATAGAATCTGTCGCTTAAAAAAAATACAGATCTGGATGTTCTTATGACGTGTTGGTCTTCCAAAACTTAATGTGATAGGCAGTTTGGAAAAGTAACATCTTGAGTGGAGGGTGCAATGATGGTGCAGGGAGGTAGAAAAACATCTGACAGCCCCCCCGGTGCTCTTCACAGGGCACGTCGTCTTCGACGTTCACAGCTCCTCTTTCGTAGGTAGGCTGGCTTGTCCACTCTCAGAAGTGTAGCACCCACCTGGGTGATGCAGCGGCGACTGTAAAAGTAGCAGTAAGACCTCCATACTTTGGCAGTAGTCCAGAAAAGCCCCCTACAAGGCGAGCATCTGTCCCCTCACACCGCAGTCCACTTCCCCCTAGGAACCGGGGCAGGCCAAAAGCGGATGCTGCATCATTCAAATCTTATTAGCTACAGTATCTAGCCAAATATAAACTGACTTACCATAATCAGTCCTGCAGTACATAGGTCACCACCATATAGTTCAGTTAACCTCTCAATAGATTTATTTAAAAATGCAATAAAAAAAAAACACTTAAATACATTTAAAATATGTACAATATTTAGAGAGCTCCCTGCTCAGGCTTCCTCACGGCGCCATGGCAACCACATAACTGATTATGGTGTGTGTGAATGAATGTGCAGGGTGTCAGAGGCAAGAAGCAGGAGAGGGGAAACAAAAAGGAGGTGAAGACCTGGCAAGCCGCCCCCCTCCTTCTTCCGTCCTGACAGACACCATCTGCTGTAGTCTCGGATGTTTTCGTGAATGCAGATCGCCATGGAGCCTCTGGTGTATTAGCCTATAGCCTGGTTAAACGAGCTTGAATGCTGATTTCGCCATTTTGAGGGCAGCATTCAATCTGGTTTAACCAGGCTAATATGAGCCTTCAGTTGTAGCAGTGAACATCGCTTTGGTTCAGAATCTTAATTGGAAGGTTTGTTACCCAGCAGCTAGTAATTGGCCTCTCCTAGGTGTGTGTCGTGGGGGGTGAATGTGTGTGTGTAGATGTGTGATCCCTCAGGGGAGAGGACAGGCAGGAGTGAGTCACTAGGCCACCGGACAATCAAATGACCAGGTCTGGAGACGAATGAGCGAGCAGCATGAATTTGCGGCACTTTTATTTTTAATTTTTTCCCCACTGTAATTGGAAGAACGTTGTTGTATTCGCCTGCTGACATGACACACGGAGCAGGAGAGAAAGGGTCGACCGACTGGATGACTGCGTGCGTTTGTCCTCAGTCTAGTCAACCACAGTTCTGTCAAGTCCTTGCATCTTGCGACTTTGATATCAAAACCATCAATCTTGCAATGTGCTTGATGCCAATTTGCCTTGAGTCGACAAGACTAAAAAAAGGTTGGTTGGGCAGGTTTGTTGTGAGGGAGAGTCTGTTATTGCACTTTACACAGCTCTGGGAGGTCTCTCTCTCACTCACAGACAGAGCTCTGGGTCTCCGTCTCCCGCTGCACCACTGAAACCATTCCTACATGGCTCCTCTCCTCTCGCTACTTTGTGTTGCCTAGTTACCTTCCGGTTTGGACCCAGGGGACTGGGTGCTGCTGAGAACGAGCCAGCTATGAGCGTAAGCGCACTCTGGCATCCATTATTGCTTTTGTCTGAACATCATGGATGTTATCTATAATACACTATTGATGTGTTGTCTTGATGTGTTTGCTGGGTATAGTAAATCTGCGCTAGACTACTAGATTAAGTAGGGGAGAGGGCAGACGGTATAAACAGTGGGCTACCCTGACTACCCCAGATTACTTTTTTTTTTTGTGGGCTTACCTAATTGGATAAAACTGTTTAAAAAAAAAAAAAAAAAAAACCTCTTCTCAAATTGATCCTTTGAGACTGTGTTCACTCTCTAAATCTGCCATAGAGAAAAGCAAAATGGTTGTTTATTTAATGGAGGCCTTTTCTCTTCCTGCATGGACGTAATGGAGACGATGTGCTATTGTATTACTTACTGTAAGTTGCAATGAACTTGTATGATGTGTAGTTGCAATAGGTCTACTTTGTCATGGAAAGGTCTTCCTGTGGTCAATGATTTTAGAAATGTTTTAATGCATTATATGATCCCTCACTGACATCTATATAAATGACTGGATAATGTAAATGACTGACACATTCTTTCTCTTGTGGAACTGTATATTTTCAAAGCAGAATATTCTTAATCACTGTTCTCTGACTCTATTTCCTTCCATTTCCCCTTTGTCTCCCTTCATCTCTCTTGCTCCCCTTCTAACTCTCACCCCCCCCTCTCTCTCTACAGAGCCTGTGTGATCCTGGGTGTGGTCTTCATCCTGTCCTCCCTGTGTATCCTGGGAAAGGCAATCCATGACCTGGCTACCAAGCTAATGCCTGAAGTGGTAAGATGCCATATCCTGATGCTGTACCCTTAAGCAAGGCACTTACCCTTAACTGCACCTATAGCTCTCAGTCCAGGGGTGGCACACTGCGTCCTATGTCTCTATTTTGAAAAAGCTATAGCTTTTTTCAAAGTAGAGACATAGGATGCAGTGTGCCACCCCTGGATTGAGAGCTATAGGTGCAGAAGCCACATAAAGCTTTTTTTGGTGAACTTAAATAAAAGGTTAATTGTATATTAAAAAATAAACTAGGCAAGTCAGTTAAGAATGAATTCTTATTTACAGTGACGGCCTAGCAACAGTGGGTTAACTGCCTTGTTCAGGGGCAGAACAACAGATTTTTTTTACCTTGTCAGTTCGGGGATTCGATCTCGCAACCTCTCGGTTACTGGCCCAATGCTCTAACCACTAGGCTACCTGTGCCATATGGTCCAGCTTAACGAAAATACTCAAAGGTAGTGCGCTACATAACCCTATGGGAATAGGGTGCTGTTTGAGAAACAAAGCTCTCTGCTCTGCTCCACATGTCTGGGCATGTGGGTGTTCATTAAGGTCAGCTCTGGGTACTGTAATACCAGTCTTGGCAGTGCCAGCAGCCTTGGCAAAGAGGTTTTACTGCAGCAAAGGGATTCCAATGAACATCTGGTTGGTGTGCTGAAATTGCTTGTCAAAAACAGAGGAGTAACTAGGTTACCGTGCCTATGTGGTTAGAGCGTTGGGCCAGTAACCGAAAGGCTGCTAGATCGAATCCCTGAGCTGACGAGGTAAAAAGCTGTCGTTCTGCTGATGAACAAGGCAGTTAACCCACTGTTCCTAGGCTGTCATTGTAAATAAGAATTTGTTGTGCACTGTATGTGCAGACAAAGGGTTTTCTCGTCTGTACTGTATGCTACAAATATTTTAGCTTCAAGACAAAAGCACAGTTGCTATAGTCTTCATCAAGTAACATTAGCCTATCAAAAAATGTATGATTTAACCCTCATACGAATAAAAAAGTACAGGTGGCCTCTTAAAATATTACAATAAACCCAGCAATTTTTTTTTGCAATATCATGCAAAGCATTACATGTGGTAATTGCAGCTGAAAACTTTGGCAGAAATGTATTCACTGACAAGCTGTTATATGTGTATATCACTCACACAGTTGGAAGTTTACATACACCTTAGCCAAATACATTTAAACTCAGTTTTTCACCATTTCTGACATTTAATCCTAGTAAAAATGCCCTGTCTTAGATCAGTTAGGGTCACCACTTTTATTTTAAGAATGTGAAATGTCAGAATATTAGTAGAGAATGATATATTTCAGCTTTTAGTTCTTTCATCACATTCCCAGTGGGTCAGAAGTTTACATACACTCAATTAGTAGTTGATAGCATTGCCTTTAAATTGTTTAACTTGGGTCAAATGTTTTGGGTAGCCTTCCACAAGCTTCCCACAATAACTTGGGTGAATTTTGGCCCATTCCTCCTGACAGAGCTGGTGTAACTGAGTCAGGTTTGTAAGCCTCCTTGTGCGCACATACATTTTCAGTTCTGCCCACATATTTACTATAGGATTGAAGTCAGTGCTTTGAAGTCAATACCTTTACTTTGATGTCCTCAAGCCATTTTGCCACAAATATGGAAGTGTGCTTGGGTTCATTGTCCATTTGGAAGACCCATTTGCGACCAAGCTTTAACTTCTTGACTGATGTCTTGAGATGTTGCTTCAATATTAATCAATCAACACAATAGTGTATGAGTATATTTTTTAATTACAAATGCAATGACCTACACTGTTACCTTGCATATACAGCAAGCTCGTTTTTGTTTTGTCCAATCGCAGCTGTTGTCTCGTCTGTATAGGGTTTTTGTTTTCATACACCTTAAGCCCAGGAGTATTTCCAAGAGGAATTCCCCCCCCCCCTTTTAACAATATGCCCTGACTATAGAAATTCTGGTCCCATCATAGCCGACACTTTCTCATACACTATCACTATACTATATCTCTCTCTTCATTACTCAATGCCTAGGTTTACCTCCAATGTACTCACATCCTACCTTACCTTTGTCTGTACACTATGCCTTGAATCTATGCTATCGTGCCCAGAAACCTGCTCCTTTTACTCTCTGTTCTGAACGTGCTAGACGGCCAGTTCGTATAGTCTTTAGCCGTACCCTTATCCTACTTCTCCTCTGTTCCTCTGGTGATGTGGAGGTTAATCCAGGTCCTGCAGTGCCTCGCTCCACTCCCACTCCCCAGGTGCTCTCATTTGTTGACTTCTGTAAACGTAAAAGCCTTGGTTTCATGCATGTTAACATTAGAAGCCTACTCCCTAAGTTTGTTTTACTCACTGCTTTAGCACACTCTGCCAACCCAGATGTCTTAGCCGTGTCTGAATCCTGGCTTAGGAAAACCACCAAAAACCCTGAAATCTCCATTGCTAACTATAACGTTTTCCGCCAAGATAGAACTGCCAAAGGGGGCGGTGTTGCAATCTACCTCAAAGATGGCCTGCAGAGTTCTGTATTACTTTCTAAGTCTGTACCCAAACAATTTGAGCTTCTACTTCTAAAAATTCACCTTTCCAGAAACAAGTCTCTCACTGTTGCCGCTTGCTATAGACCTCCCTCTGCCCCCAGCTGTGCCCTCGATACTATATGTGAACTGATTGCCCCCCATCTATCTTCTGAGCTCGTGCTACTAGGTGACCTAAACTGGGACATGCTTAACACCCCGGCCATCCTACAAACTAAGCTTGATGCCCTCAATCTCACACAAATTATCAATGAACCTACCAGGTACAAATCCAAATCAGTAAACACGGGCACCCTCATAGATGTCATCCTAACTAATTCGCCCTCCAAATACACCTCTGCTGTTTTCAATCAAGATCTCAGCGATCACTGCCTCATTGCCTGCATCCGTAATGGGTCTGCGACCATATGACCACCCCTCATCACTGTCAAACGCTCCCTGAAACACTTCTGCGAGCAGGCCTTTCTAATCGACCTGGCCGGGGTATCCTGGAATGACATCGACCTCATCCCGTCAGTAGATGATGCCTGGCTATTCTTTAAAAGTGCCTTCCTCACCATCTTAAATAAGCATGCCCCCCTCAAAAAATGTAGAACTAGGAATAGATATAGTCCTTGGTTCACACCAGACCTGTCTGCCCTTAACCAGCACAAAAACATCCTGTGGCGTTCTGTATTAGCATCGAATAGCCCCCGTCATATGCAACTTTTCAGGGAAGTTAGGAACAAATATACACAGGCAGTTAGAAAAGCTAAGGCAAGCTTTTTCAAACAGAAATTTGCATCCTGTAGTACTAACTCAAAAAAGTTCTGGGACACTAAAGTCCATGGAGAATATGAGCACCTCCTCCCAGCTGCCCACTGCTCTGAGGCTAGGAAACACTGTCACCACCGATAAATCCACTATAATTGAGAATTTCAATAAGCATTTCTCTACGGCTGGCCATGCTTTCCACATGGCTACCCCTACCCCTGGACCCTCTTTCTAACATTATCTGCCGAAATTGTTGCAAACTCTATTACTAGCCTGTTCAACCTCTCTTTCGTATCATCTGAGATTCCCAATGATTGGAAAGCTACCTCGGTCATCCCCCTCTTCAAAGGGGGTGACACTCTAGGCCCAAACTGCTACAGGCCTATATCTATCCTACACTGTCTTTCTAAGGTCTTTGAAAGCCAAGTTAACAAACAGATTACTGACCATTTCGAATCCCACCATACCTTCTCCGCTACGCAATCTGTTTTCAGAGCTGGTCATGGGTGCACCTCAGCCACGCTCAAGGTTCTAAACAACATCATAACCGCCATCGATAAGAGACGTTACTGTGCAGCCGTATTCATCGACCTGGCCAAGGCTTTTCGACTCTGTCAATCACAACATTCTTATTGGCAGACTCTACAGCCTTGGTTTCTCAAATGATTGCCTCGCCTGGTTTACCAACTACTTCTCTGATAGAGTTCAGTGTGTCAAATCGGAGGGCCTGTTGTCCGGACCTCTGACCGTCTCTATGGGTGTGCCACAGGGTTCAATTCTCGGGCAGACTCTCTTTTCTGTATACATCAATGATGTTGCTCTTGCTGCTGGTGATTCTCTGATCCACCTCTACGCAGACGACACCATTCTGTATACTTCTGGCCCCTCCTTGGACACTGTGTTAACTAACCTCCAGACGAGCTTCATTGCCATACAACTCTCCTTCCGTGGCCTCCAACTGCTCTTAAACTCAAGTAAAGCAAAATGCATGCTTTTCAGTCGATCGCTGCTCGCCCATCCAGCATCACTACTCTGGACGGCTCTGACTTAGAATACGTGGACAACGACAAATACCTGGGTGTCTGGTTAGACTGTAAACTCTCCTTCCAGACTCACATTAAGCATCTCCAATCCAAAATGAAATCTAGAATCGGCTTCCTATATCGCAACAAAGCATCCTTCACTCATGCTGCCAAAAATACCCTCGTAAAACTGACCATCCTACCGATCCTTGACTTCGGTGATGTCATCTATAAAATAGCCTCCAACACTCTACTCAACAAACTGGATGCAGTCTATCACAGTGCCATCCGTTCTGTCACCAAAGCCCCATACACTACCCACCATTGCGACCTGTATGCTCTCGTTGGTTGGCCCTCGCTTCATACTCGTCGCCAAACCCACTGGCTACAGGTTATCTACAAGTCTCTGCTAGGTAAAGCCCCGCCTTATCTCAGCTCACTGGTCACCATAGCAGCACCCACTCGTAGCACGCGCTCCAGCAGGTATATCTCACTGGTCACCCCCAAAGCCAATTCCTCCTTTGGTTGTCTTTCCTTCCAGTTCTCTGCAGCCCATGACTAGAACGAATTGCAAAAATCTCTGAAGCTGGATACTCGCATCTCCCTCACTAGCTTTAAGCACCAGCTGTCAGAGCAGTTTACAGATCACTGCACCTGTACTTAGATGGGCTGTTTACAGATAGGCTATATATCTACCTCATCCCCATACTGGTATTTATTTATTTATTTATTTATTTATTTTGCTCCTTTGCACCCCAGTATCTCTACCTGCACATTCATCTTCTGCCGATCTACCATTCCAGTGTTTAATTGCTATATTGTAATTACTTCGCCACCATGGCCTATTTATTTCCTTAACTTACCTCATTTGCACTCACTGTATATATACTTTTTGTTCTCTTTTGTTCTACTGTATTATTGACTGTATGTTTTGTTTATTCCATGTGTAACTCTGTATGTGTCGAATTGCTACGCTTTATCTTGGCCAGGTCGCAGTTGTAAATGAGAACTTGTTCTCAACTAGCCTACCTGGTTAAATAAAGGTGAAATAAAAAAATAAAAAAATATAGTGAGAAAGTCGAGGATGCAAACACTCTTATTCTACATCTGTACATTGAGTGCTTTACCACTCTCCTCCATCACTGTGGAGTACTGCTCCGCTGGTATGTTTTGCGCAGAGAGGGGCAGCTCCCGCCTTGTTGTTTCACTGGCTAGCCTTTGCAATCAACTTGTCTGCCAGGGAAATTGATGTGAAACCAGTCGCTGGCTGGTTTCATTTTTCTGAACTGAAGTCACATGCACCATTATCAGTTTCTATCAGGTTTCTTTCATCCATTGATGACATGATAACAGGATCATTTACTGTTACTCATTTTTGCTTAGTAGCCAGAGCAATGCTGCCACGTGAGTGGTCATGTGCTGAATGCACAGATATTCTTGGCAAAAGTGAAATTGGAACAAGAGCTGCACCTCCTTGAATTTTTTGAGTTACTTGACAAAGGTGAGTGTCATAGAAACTGCAGAATATGCTCTTTCAGATACTATATAGTGGGGCGGCAGGTAGCTTAGCGGTTAGAGCGTTGGGCCAGATACCGAAAGGTTGCTAGATCGAATCCCCGAGCTGACAAGGTATAAATCTGTCATTCTGCCACCGGACAAGGCAGTTAACATACTGTTCCTAGGCCATCATTGTAAATAAGAATTTGTTCTTAACTGACTTGTCTAGTTAAATAAAATATAATAATATATGAGTTTTACCTGCATGTGACTGTCAATTACAAGATGCCCCATCTCTTCATGTACAATTTGACAACTGATAGGCCTAATATTGTCAATGTAATCTTGTCTATAGGCTAACTCGTATGTGTGAAATTCATTTTGGTGTAGTTTTGATTTGCAGGCTGACTGGCATCGTTTTCCCCGCTCATCAACTTGGATAGCGTCAAGGATATGTTTTGCAACACACACAGCCGCACCAATGTGTCAGAGGAAACACCATACGCCTGGCAAAGGTGTCAGCCTGCATTCGCCCAGACCGCCATAGGAGTCCCTAGAGCGCAATGGGACAAGGACATCCCAGCCGGCCAAACACTTCCCTAAACCAGACGACCCTGGGCCGATTGTGCGCTGCCTCACGGGTCTCCCGTTCTCGGCCGGCTGCGACACAGGCCTGTATCAAACCCAGATCTGTAGTGACACCGCAAGCACTGCGATGCAGTGCCTTAGACTGCTGCTACGCTTTTCATTAAAACACCGTTGACTACAGTTATTACTCAAATGTACAAATGCGTACTTGCTATGCCTCGACTGCTACCTGAGGTCGGTCACGAAACTCGCCCGACAATTATCCCCCCTAAACAGAATTCTTGTTGAGCCAACACTCCTACATTATAAATGGTACTAGCAGAGCAATCTTTTTCAAACGGTTTAAATGTATAGTCATTTTGCTAATGTTTGAAAGTAGGGTATGAAATAGTAAAAAAAATAATTGACACTGGGTAATGACCCTCATAAGCATGTCATAAAATCAGCAAAAAGGAGACGTCCCTTTTTCAGGACCCTGTCTTTCAAAGATAATTTGTAAAAATCCAAATGACTTCACAGATCTTAATTGTAAAGTGATTAAACACTGTTTCCCATGCTAAAGAGGCTTTTCTACGGACTCTGAAAAACACATGCCCAGGCATGTTGCCAGGAGGCATGAGGACTGCAGATGTCGCCAGGGCAATACATTGCAATGTCTGTACTGTGAGACTTCTAAGACGGCGCCACAGGGAGACAGGACGGACAGCTGATCGTCCACGCATTATCAGACCACGTGTAACAACACCTGCACAGGATCGTTACATCCGAACATCACACCTGGGGTACAGGATGGCGGCAACAACTGTTCAAGTTACACCAGGAAAGCACAATCCCTCCATCAGTGCTCAGACTGTCCACAATAGGCTGAGAGAGGCTGGACTGAGAGCTTGTAGGCCTGTTGTAAGGCAGGTCCTCACCAGACATCACCGGCAACAACGTCGCCTATGGGCGCAAATCCACCGTGGCTGGACCAGACAGGACTGGCAAAAAGTGCTTTACTGACGAGTCACGATTTTGTCTCACCCAGGGATGATCGGATTCGCGTTTATTATCAAAGAAATGAGTGTTACACCGAGGCCTGTACTCTGGAGCCCGATCAATTTGGAGGTGGAGGGTCCGTCATGGTCTGGGTTGGTGTGTCACAGCATCATTGGGACTGAGCCTTGTCATTGCAGGCAATCTCAATGCTGTGTGTTACAGGGAAGACATCCTCCTCCCTCATGTGGTACCCTTCCTGTAGGCTCATCCTGATATGACCCTCCAGCATGACAATGCCACCGCCCAGAATGAGCAGTATGACTAATTTCCTGCAAGCTAGGAATGTCAGTGTTCTGCCATGGCCAGCTAAGAGCCTGGATCTCAATCCCATTGAGCACGTCTGGGACCTGTTGGATCGGAGGGTGAGAGCTAGGGCCATTCCCCCCAGAAATGTCCAGGAACTTGTAGGTGCCTTGGTGGAAGAGTGGGGTAACATCTCACAGCAAGAACTGGCAAATCTGGTGTAGTCCAGTACTTAATGCAGCTGGTGGCCACACCAGATAATGACTTACTTTTGATTTTGACCCCCCCCCCCCCCCCCCCCTTTTGTTAAGGGACATATTATTCAATTTCTGTTAGTCATATGTCTTTGGAACTTGTTCAGTTGTCAGTTGTTGAATCTACAAATATTTACACATATTAAATTGGCTGTAAATAAACGCAGTTGACAGTGAGGACCTTTTTTTATTTATTTATTGCTGAGTTTGTCTTAACAGCTGACAACTTGTCATAACCTGTTTATAATAGTCACAACATGGTCATGACACTTATATTTAGACCTGTTCTGGCATATATTGTTATTTTATGGCTGGCTGACACCTTCATACTGTAAGTGTCAAAACCCACATTTATTACATTTAGTTTTTTTCCCTGCCAAGACGTTTCCATTCTTTTTGAAAGTTTGTTTCATAAATGCTTTGATGAAAACATTAAAACACTTTACACAGACAAAGAGAACCATTGCAATTGTACAATAAAACTAAAAGGGCTGAGCTCGCTGTATGCAGGGTTGAATTGTGTAGGCCTTTGCATTTTGTAATTAAAACGATACTCACACAGCACGTCATTATTGTTTATTTAATTCCAGTCAATTCTTTTTTTTATTAAAAAGGCCTAGTTAGCCGAGCCACATACAGTTCGATTAACCGAAGTTGGATCACATTCACATTTTCTCAGAACACAAGTAATGGGCCTATTTTAGGCTATAAAAACATGACGTTATGTTTTTCCTACTAGTAGCTGTGGTTATCAGTAGACTACAGTCAGACTGAAGCACAGACAGTGTACACGTTGACACATCAATAGGCATTTTATTTTATTAAATGTTTTTGGGGATGCTGGTATGGGCTTCCCAGTGAATTCACTTATACCCATGTTTTCAGTTACAATTTGCTATTACACATGTAATGATTTGCATAATAGTTATGCAAATTAAGCCTGGTTTGTTGTAATCTTGAAAGGTAGGCCTACTGTGCTTTTTATATTAGTATGAGAAGGTTAATCGTATTTTTTTATTTTATACGCTATTGTTACTTGAAGACATGGTGTTAGCAACTCTGCTTATGTCTTGAAGCTCAAATGTAATGAGTAGCCTACAGACGAGAAAATAAACCATAATTGTCTGCACACGTTTGTGAATTGTTGCATTCAACAGTGTAGCTAATATGTTTTAGGAGAAACATTTCTGTCATTGTTGAATAGTTTGCTTAGGGGCTACTGTAATATTTACGGTCAATTTGAACTGTGGACCAATGTTGTGTTGCCAGCCACAATGAAAGTTATGGTAAGGCAAGGATGGAATGTGAACTGGAAAGTAGAATTCTGTTTCGCCACCCTGCTCCTCTCTCTCCTTCATATCTCGTAGTGAGAATAGGGCCGGAGTTGTTCCGAAACAGGTGTATTCAAATTCAGTTTAAGAGGAGAGACACTTTCTGCATTGGCTGAATAGATTTACCATTGTAAGACAAATGCACACTTCAGGAGAAGGCTAGAAAATGGGGACTCAGCTTTTGAGATGTGCATTCGATTCCTCACAGAAAATCCTGGACTGTAAATGTCAGGCACTGTGTAAACGCACCTGAGTGTGTGTGTGTCTGTCTGCATTCCAAACAACCCCCTATTCTCTACTATATAGTGCACTACTTTTGACCAGAGCCATATGGACCCTGGTCAGAAGTAGTGCACTAGATGGGGGGGGGGGGGGTATTAGAGAGCGTGACTCACCCTCTGTACGGCGCTGATCTTTGCTTAGCCAGCTCTCATCTCCTCAGATGGCTTTTAAATGCCATGTGCCGGTGCTTCGTTCAACCCAAGCACCTCAGTGCTAAGAATTTTTAATATTAAAAGGAGTGTCATAAGTCATTGGGGGAGCAGGTCTCTTTTGTGCTGTATATCTAGCTTCTACAGCCATAGAAGATCAAATAGATCTGGGACCAGGCTAGGACTTTTTGAAGACTTCCCATAAAAGAGATTTGAAATGGTGCGCACTGCGCAGCATAGGAGGATTGGGGTCAATTAAATTCTAAATTCAGGAAGTGAAATTATTCAATTCATGAATTTAAACATCCACATAGAAAACAATGGCATTTTTTAAAGTTTATCACATGTATACAATTCACTTTATAGCCCTTGTATACTATACTTATAGCTAACTACGTATATTCACTCAGGGGCACAACAATGGTTTAGAAGTGGGGGAGGACAAACAATTTCTAATCTTAAGCTAAGTTCCTGCATATTACATTGTCAGTGTGAGAACAAAAAGTTTAAATGCATTAGCTAGGGAAACTGGTAAATCAATACATGGCTAAACAGACTCGCTGTGGAAAAAAAACATCTGAATATTAATCTTTAATCGCTTGGCCGCTGGTTTTATCTTGATTTGATTCTGGTCCAGAGTGAGGCAATTTAATAGCTAGTGCTAGCTAGCCATTGGCTAGCTCTCTGCCATAAAAAGAGTGCAAAAAAATACACTGACAGCAGCTGCCTCAACTCTCCCATGGTCCTAAAGCCAGCCTTTCAGTTTGCTTTCACACAGCCTGCCCGACTGCTCCGAGTATTCTGCATAGTCCTAAAGAACACGGGTCCTTTTTGTATCAGTGTATTGTTAAAACTAGGAAAGGAATTTTAGAACGTGAGGGTCATGACCTTCACCGTCCGTAGTGATTGTTGCACCCCTGCACTAACATCTGTTTCTTTCTGAGCTCAACAATGACTCAGGAATATACTGTGTTTACTGGGCTTGCAGGCTTCACTGTCCTTCTACTTAGTTTAAAATTATCTCTGGCTTTTATTTTTTGCCTGTTTTTAAAATGCTTTGAGTCCCACCATCACACCGGCAGGATCTAACCCCTTGTAAGCATTGTGTGTTTGAGCTACAGACTGCTGGGTTGTTGCATTTGATTGGTCTGTTTCTTCTGCATGATGATACCAACCATAAGTGTGATTTAACGGGGACTGAGCTAGGGTGTTGTTTGTGAGACCAGGGCGGACCCGAAAATAGTTTGTCTAACAAAAACATCCGAACGGTTTGACCTACAAACTATTATGACCCCTATATGAAAAAGACTCACGAACATGCACATGCAACCTGTTTTGCTCTGGCACTCACAGGCCACACTAATCGTTAGAAGGTAGGGGTTCTTCTACATAGAAGATCAATGGAAATCCCAAGACCGTGTCTAATACTGTAATAAGCTCACATAGTTGCTGTCGAACTCCACACAGTTGTCACTGGCTAGTTGGATATTCATTCCCCACTGAGCAGACTATTCCTGTACTTACAGCATTCTTATAAATTCATTTTGTCCGATTTTTTTGTTTGGCGGCCTTATTTTGTTGACATTTTTCAAAAACTCATGAATTAAACTTTATGGTTGTACTGAAAATAAAATGGTAAAACACTTCAATGTGAGGCTAAATATGAGGGCAGAGCAAGCAGATTAATGAAAGTGGTGCATTTTTTTCACTAGGGGATTTAATGGGACTGATGAGGTTATTAACCTTGCAGAAATGCAGCTTTTCATGCCTTTTAAGGCCATAGTGCAATATTAATGCTACTGCGGAGGCACTCTGCAACACTTACCCGCTCTCTTTCCCTCTTTGTTACCTCTCTTTCTCTCTCTCAATCACCCTCTCATCTACTCTTCTCTGTCAGGATGACTTCCTCTTCAGTGTGTCCATCGTCAGTGGCGTGATGTGTGTCATTCTGGCCGTGGCCAAGTTCATGCTGGGTAGGGTGCTCACCAGCAGAGCCCTCATCACAGACGGTAGGTACCTAACTCGGCGGGTAGTTGCTCCAAGACAATGAGCTTGTCATTTTATTTTATTTTTTCTCCAATTAGGATCGTTAGGAGAAGATTATCCTTGATCTGTAACTAGGGGAAACCTCACCCTGGAGCTACCCAACTCTGAGGAAGCAACGCATACTTCTGCCTGATCTAGGCCACTTGAGTTCAAGCCAGTTAGAGAATTGGGGGAAGGTGGAGCACGAGGGTGAAAAACTCTATAGGGAATCTTTGAGAGAAATTCAAAGGGGAAAAGGTATGGTGTATAGGAGGCTATGGTTGTGCCTGAAATGGCGCCCTATTCCCATACTGCACGAAGATGGAAGGTTAGAAGGCTTAGACAAAGGTTTAGACACCATCATGTGACCATCACCAAATCTGTGAAATATATTGGGAACTACTTAGTACACTATATAGGGCAGTGACCATCAATTAGATTCAGCTGCAGGCCAATTTCTTTTCTTGAGCAGATGGTCAGGGGGCTGGAACATATACTGAAGATTGTGCCGACTGACATGGTGGCTCTGCTTCTAGCTCCTGAGCAACTTTGCACAATTTTGTTATATTTTTTACATTAGCCCAGTGTGTTTTGTGTTATTACATACAGCTGGTAAATAACTTTTGGATATCAGAGCGGCGGTATTCACCAGCATTACAACCAGGAGTACGACTTTCCCAAATTGTGTCCTTTGTTCGTACCATCCAGAGCAATTTAACTTATCTCTGAGGCTGCTCCAGGACGCCGCCGGCGGAGAAGAGTTATTCAGTGGATTTCTAGTCCTACTCAGGAGGCATGCACACCATCCACCGCTTCCGAGTATATTACTCGCTAATGTTCGGTCTCTGGACAATAGGGTGGATGAGCTCAGGGTGAGGATCTCCTTTCAGATAGACAACAGGGACTGTAACATAATGTTTCACAGAATCATGGCTCGCTCTGGATATTCTGTTCCCGTCCATACAACCAGCTGTGTTCTCCAGTACATCACGCAGACAGGACTAAAGAACTCTCCGGGAAGAAAATAGTTGGCGGTGTATGTTTCATCATTAATTATTCATGGTGTGATAATGTACAGAAACACATGTCCTTTTGTTCACCTGACCTAGAAAACCTCAATCAAATGCAGACCGTATTACCTCAGAGAATTCTCTTCGGTTATAGTTACAGCCGTGTATAATCCCCCTCAAGCCAATAACACGACAACCCTCAAGGAACTACATTGGACTTTGTGCAAACTGGAAATGACATTTATTGTAGCTGGGGATTTTAACAAAGCAATTTTGAGGAAAAGGCGACCGAAGTTCTATCAACACATGAACTGTAGTACTCATGCTGCTAAAACTCTCGACCACTGTTACTCCCCCTTCTGGGATGCCTACAAGGTCTTCCCCCGCCCTCACTTCGGAAGATCAGATCAAAACTACATTTTTCTCCTATAGGCAAAAACTCAAACAGGAAGTACCTGTGCTAAGGTCTATTTAACGCTCGTCTGACCAATCGGAATCCACGCTTCAAGATTGTTTTGATCACGTGGACTGGGATATGTTCCGGGTAGCTTCTGAGAATAACATAGACGTGTACACGGACAATGGGACTGAGTTCATCAGGAAGTGCATAGGGGATGTTCCCACTGACTATTAATAAAACCTACCCAAACCAGAAACTGTGGCTAAATTGCAGCATTCGTGCAAAACTGGAATCGCGAACCTCCATTTAACCATGGCAAGTTGACTGGGAATATGGTTGAATACTAACTGAAAGATTAGTGGAATCTGTGTGGGTAGCTGGACAGGTAGGATGACTGACAGTGAAGGTGAACAGGTGGTCACGTGTCAGGTGACAGAGGAATGGATGAGACTGAGGCAGGAATTCCTTTAACCATAAAGTGGCATATTTACTGAGTAGTCTGTGCTGCATCACAAAGGAAACAAATAACATGTATCCAATCAAATTCATAATCAAAGATCAAATCATATCATTCATTATTAACATAAGTTAGGGAGTTCAACAGTTCAGTCAATAGTAATCATCCGCGAGTCATTTAGGCTCATAACTATTTATCATAAAAATAATACATGAAAGAATACAAACAGTGAATGAATGTTGATACAATCTATAATCCCCATGATCACAATCTATAATCCCCATGATCAAAGTCAATCAGTTAGCAAACAATGACATTTCTCATTTCACTCTTTCAATTGTCTTCATGTGAACATATAATTAATTTCAATACACATGAACCATATCGATTGCATAATTGGCCTATGAGGATCCGTAGGGCCGTGATCATTGACAATTCACATTACACAATATGTTTGAAGCTGCGCTCCAAGCCGCGCTCCGCGGTAATAACTATTAACAATAACTGAATGGCCCACTCTCCCGATCGCCACAATTCAGATGAAAGGTAACATAGTCGGTGGACTTACGTGGATTCATGGACGCACAGAACTTCTGGATCAGATGGAGTTAAGGAAGAGAAAGCAGCGAGATCAGGTGATGGCAATTTCCTCCTTTTATGGAGTTAAGATCTGTCGGACATTTCCACCTGACCTAATTAAAGCGCCCCTGGCCCAGCTGAGTAAATGGCAATGAATTAAAGGAGTATTCCACCAACTCCATGGGTCTTTTCTACACTAACAGTGTAGTTATTCCCTCCGTAAGGCAATCAAACAGGCAAAACGTCAGTACAGAGAAAGTGGAGAAAGTGACAGGGTCTACAGACAATCACGGATTACAAAGGGAAAACCAGCCAGGTCACGGACACGTCTTGCTCCCAGACAAGCTAAAACCCTTTATCCACTTTGAGGATAACAGAGTGCCACTGACACGGCCCACTCCCAAGGACTGTGGGCTCTTGTTCTCCGTGGCCGACGTGAGTAAGACGTTTAAGCGTGTTAACCCTCGCAACGCTGCAGGCCCAGACGGTATCCCTAGCCGTGTCCTCAGAGCATGAGCAAACCAGCTGGCTGGTGTGTTTACTGACATTCAATCTTTTCCTACCCAGTCTGCTGTCCCCACTTGATTCAAGAAGTCCACCATTGTTCCTGTACCCAAGAAAAGCTATTGCCCTGTAGCACTCACTTCTGACATGAAGTGCTTTGAGGCTTGTTAAGGACCATACCATCTCGATCTTATCTGACACCCTAGATACACTTCAATTTGCATACCGCCCCAATAGAGCCACAGATGATGCAATCGCCCATCACACTGCCCCATCCCATCTGGACAAGAGGAATGCTGTTCATTGACTGTAGCTCAGCCTTCAACACCATAGTACCCTCCATAGTACCCTCCATCATTAAGCTTGGGGCCCTGGGTCTGAACACCGCCCTGTGTAACTGGGTCCTGGACTTCCTTATGGGCCACCCCCAGGTGGTAAAGGTAGGAAACAACACCTGCACTTCACTGATCCTCAACACTGGGGCCCCACAAGGTTTGCTCAGCCCCCTCCTGTACTCCCTTTTCACCCATGACTGCATGGTCATGCACGCCTCCAACTCAATCAAGTTTGCAGACACAACAATAGTAGGCCTGATTTACCAACAATGAGCCTATAGGGAGGAGGTGAGGGCCCTGGAGGAGTGGTGCCAGGAAAATAACCTCTCCCTCAATGTCAACACAATGAAGGAGCTGATCGTGGACTTCAGGAAACAGCAGAGTGAGTACACCCCTATCCACATCAACAAGACCGCAGTGGAGAGGGTGTAAAACTTCCAAGTTCCTTGGCGTACACATCACTGACAAACTGAAATGGTCCACCCACAGTGTGGTGAGGAAGGCGCAACAGCCCCTCTTCAAACTCAGGAGGCTGAAGAAATTCGTCTTGACCCCTAAGACCCTCTCAATTTTACACATGCAGAATTGAGAGCATCCTGTCGGGCTGTATCACCGCCTGGTACAGAAACCGCACCGCCCGTTAACGCAGGGCTCTCCAGAGGGTGGTGCGGTCACACTGCCTGCCCTCCAGGACACACATAGCACCCGAAGTCTCAGGAAGGCCTAAAAGATCTTTAAGGCCATCAACCAGCCGAGCCACGGCCTGTTCATCCTGCTATCGTCCAGAAGGTGAGGTCCGTACAGGTGCATCAAATCAAGGACCCGAGAGACTGGAGAAACCGCTTCTATCTCAAGGCCATTACTGTTAAATAGTCATCATTAGCCGGCTACCATTCGGTTACCACCCGGTTACTCAACCCTGCACCTGAGGCTGCTGCCCTATACACATAGAATCACTGGTCACTTTAATAATGGAACACTAGTCACTTTAATGTTTACAACCTGCTTTACTCATTTCGTGTGTATATACTGTATTTTTGTCAATGCCACTTCTGACATTGCTCGTCCAAATATTTATATACAGTGCCTTGCGAAAGTATTCGGCCCCCTTGAA
This sequence comes from Oncorhynchus mykiss, assembly GCF_057628025.1. Lineage (NCBI taxonomy): Eukaryota > Metazoa > Chordata > Actinopteri > Salmoniformes > Salmonidae > Oncorhynchus > Oncorhynchus mykiss. Next base: position 35,442,887 of record NC_143039.1, on the reverse strand, counting down.
CTTTGAGACCTTTTGCCACATTTCAGGCTTCAAACATAAAGATATAAAACTATTTTTTTGTGAAGAATCAACAACAAGTGGGACACAATCATGAAGTGGAATGACATTTATTGGATATTTCAAACTTTTTTAACAACTCAAAAACTGAAAAATTGGGCGTGCAAAATTATTCAGCCCCCTTAAGTTAATACTTTGTAGCGCCACCTTTTGCTGCGATTACAGCTGTAAGTCGCTTGGGGTATGTCTATCAGTTTTGCACATCGAGAGACTGAATTTTTTTCCCATTCCTCCTTGCAAAACAGCTCGAGCTCAGTGAGGTTGGATGGAGAGCATTTGTGAACAGTAGTTTTCAGTTCTTTCCACAGATTCTCAATTGGATTCAGGTCTGGACTTTGACTTGGCCATTCTAACACCTGGATATGTTTATTTTTGAACCATTCCATTGTAGATTTTGCTTTATGTTTTGGATCATTGTCTTGTTGGAAGACAAATCTCCGTCCCAGTCTCAGGTCTTTTGCAGACTCCATCAGGTTTTCTTCCAGAATGGTCCTGTATTTGGCTCCATCCATCTTCCCATCAATTTTAACCATCTTCCCTGTCCCTGCTGAAGAAAAGCAGGCCCAAACCATGATGCTGCCACCACCATGTTTGACAGTGGGGATGGTGTGTTCAGGGTGATGAGCTGTGTTGCTTTTACGCCAAACATAACGTTTTGCATTGTTGCCAAAAAGTTCAATTTTGGTTTCATCTGACCAGAGCACCTTCTTCCACATGTTTGGTGTGTCTCCCAGGTGGCTTGTGGCAAACTTTAAACAACACTTTTTATGTAAGAAATGGCTTTCTTCTTGCCACTCTTCCATAAAGGCCAGATTTGTGCAATATACGACTGATTGTTGTCCTATGGACAGAGTCTCCCACCTCAGCTGTAGATCTCTGCAGTTCATCCAGAGTGATCATGGGCCTCTTGGCTGCATCTCTGATCAGTCTTCTCCTTGTATGAGCTGAAAGTTTAGAGGGACGGCCAGGTCTTGGTTGATTTGCAGTGGTCTGATACTCCTTCCATTTCAATATTATCGCTTGCACAGTGCTCCTTGGGATGTTTAAAGCTTGGGAAATCTTTTTGTATCCAAATCCGGCTTTAAACTTCTTCACAACAGTATCTCGGACCTGCCTGGTGTGTTCCTTGTTCTTCATGATGCTCTCTGCGCTTTTAACGGACCTCTGAGACTATTACAGTGCAGGTGCATTTATACGGAGACTTGATTACACACAGGTGGATTGTATTTATCATCATTAGTCATTTAGGTCAACATTGGATCATTCAGAGATCCTCACTGAACTTCTGGAGAGAGTTTGCTGCACTGAAAGTAGGGGCTGAATAATTTTGCACGCCCAATTTTTCAGTTTTTGATTTGTTAAAAAAGTTTGAAATATCCAATAAATGTCGTTCCACTTCATGATTGTGTCCCACTTGTTGTTGATTCTTCACAAAAAAATACAGTTTTATATCTTTATGTTTGAAGCCTGAAATGTGGCAAAAGGTCGCAAAGTTCAAGGGGGCCGAATACTTTCAATTAGCACTGTATGTGTTAATTCCATTTTTACTTTTAGATTTGTGTGTATTGTTGTGAATTGTTAGATACTGCAGTGTTGGACCTAGGAACACAAGCATTTCGCTACACACACATATTTAGCGGATGTGACCAACAGTTTGATTTGATAATTTCAAAGATTTGACTGAGTTACATTTCATAGAATGAAATCAGTCAATTGAAATAAATTCATTAGGCTCTAATCTATGGATTTCACATGACTGGTCAGGTGCGCAGCCATAGGTGGGCCTGGGAGGGCATAGGCCCACCCGTTTGGGTGCCAGGCCCAGCAAATCAGAATTCATTTTCCCCCACAAAAGGGCTTTATTACAGACAGAAATACTCAGTTTCATCAGCTTGACGGTGGCTGGTCTCAGACGAGGTCCTGGGCTGGCGTGGTTACACATGGTCTGGTCTGCGGTTGTGAGGCCGGTTGGACTTACTGCCAAATTCTCTAACGACGTTGGAGGCAGTTTATTTAGAGAAATTAACATTAAATTCTCTGGCAACAGCTCTGGTGGACATTACTGCCAATTGCAGCTCCCTCAACTTGAGACATCTGTGGCGTTGTGTAACACATCTGCACATTTTAGAGTGTCCCCATCACAAGATGCACCTGTGTGACGAGCATGCTGTTTAATCAGCTTCTTGATATGCCACACCTACCAGGTGGATGGATTATCTTGGCGAAGGAGAAATGCTCACTAACAGGGATTTAAACAAATTTGTGCACATTTTATAGAAATAAGCTTTTTGTGTGTATGGAACATTTCTGGGATCTTTTTATTTCAGCTAATAAAACATTGGACCAACACTTTACATGTTGCATTTTATATTTTTGTTCAGTATAATTACAAATAATTTTTAGACTGCAATTGACCGCAAGAAGCCCAAACAGATATAACTAAAACCTTTCATTTCAAATATGCACTCTTTCTATATTTTTAGAGCCGGCAGGTGCTGGGTTTTTACCCACACAGACCGGTGAATTGCATATAGTATGCGCTGAGGGCGGCGGCCTTAACCGCAAGGCCACCCTCAGGTACTGGGCCGCACATCTATTTACTTCTACACCTGAGAAAGTTGTTCACTACTTATGAGTCTTTATTGACAACTCCGTAGCTGCTGAGCTCTTAATGTCCCTTCTCGTTTCAACAAGAGATTTGTGGCAAACAGGCTGGCGTCAAACCAGTTTGAAAGGTCAGCTTTGGATGGAGACACTTGCTCATTAAAGTGTGTGGGGTTCGTTAAATTGTATGTGAGAGTGACAGCTAGCAGAATAGAGTAGGAGTTATTTGCCTACCAGATTTGTCTCGATGTGACATGAAACAAGCCATCAAAGGGGCAATCTGTGATTGCCACATACATTTTTAGACTTAAGGTAATGATATATATATACACTGCTTTTCTTTACATAGTTGAATGTGCTGACAACAAAATCACACAAAAATTATCAATGGAAATCAAATTTATCAACCCATGGAGGTCTGGATTTGGAGTCACACTCAAATTAAAGTGGAAAACCACACTACAGGCTGATCCAACTTTGATGTAATGTCCTTAAAACAAGTCAAAATGAGGCTCAGTAGTGTGTGTGGCCTCCACGTGCCTGTATGACCTCCCTACAATGCCTGGACATGCTCCTGATGAGGTGGCGGATGGTCTCCTGAGGGATCTCCTCCCAGACCTGGACTAAAGCATCCGCCAACTCCTGGACAGTCTTTGGTGCAATGAGGTTGGTGGATGGAGCGAGACATGATGTCCCAGATGTGCTCAATTGGATTCGGGTCTGGGGAACGGGCGGGCCAGTCCATAGCATCAATGCCTTCCTCTTGCAGGAACTGCTGACACACTCCAGCCACATGAGGTCTTGCATTAGGAGGAACCCAGGGCTAACCGCACCAGCATATGGTCTCACAAGGGGTCTGAGGATCTCATCTCGGTACCTAATGGCAGTCAGGCTACCTCTGGCGAGCACAGGCCCCCCAAAGAAATGCCACCCCACACCATGACTGACCCACCGCCAAACCGGAGGATGTTGCAGTGGCGAATTTGCCAATCTTGGTGTTCTCAAATGTCAAACGTCCTGCACGGTGTTGGACTGTAAGCACAACCCCCACCTGTGGACGTCGGGCCCTCATACCACCCTCATGGAGTCTGTTTCTGACCGTTTGAGCAGACACATGCACATTTGTGGCCTGCTGGAGATCATTTTGCAGGGCTCTGGCAGTGCTCCTCCTTGCACAAAGGCGGAGTTAGCGGTCCTGCTGCTGGGTTGTTGCCCTCCTACAGCCTCCTCCACGTCTCCTGATGTACTTGCCTGTCTCCTGGTAGTGCCTCCATGCTCTGGACACTACGCTGACAGACACAGCAAACCTTCTTGCCACAGCTCGCATTGATGTGCCTTCCTGGATGAGCTGCACTACCTGAGCCACTTGTGTGGGTTGTAGACTCCGTCTCATGCTACCACTAGAGTGAAAGCACCGCCAGCATTCAAAAGTGACCAAAACATCAGCCAGGAAGCATAGGAACTGAGAAGTGGTCTGTGGTCACCACCTGCAGAACCACTCCTTTATTGGGGGTGTCTTGCAAATTGCCTATAATTTCCACCTGTTGTCTATTCCATTTGCACAACGGCATGTGAAATTTATTGTCAATCAGTGTTGCTTCCTAAGTGGACAGTTTGATTTCACAGAAGTGTGATTGACTTGGAGTTACATTGTGGTGTTTAAGTGTTTCCTTTATTTTTTTGAGCAGTGTATATATCACTCATTGATTCTTGAAGAATATAACTTTATAAATGCTTCATAAGCTTAGTTCAACTGTTGTACCCCATCGGAGAAATGTCATTGTAAACAACCACTGTAGTCTCTGTGTAATTTTGATCTCATGGATGTTCAGTCCTTGCATCCAATTTGAGTGGTTACGTTTCTCCAGCCCTGTCACTTAGCTGTTTAACACTGGCGGGGTGTCCCTTTGTTGTTGTTAGTACTGCAGATTGCCCCTAGGAATACAGCGCCATAGATGATATTCTTTACGGAGGTAATTGACCTGCCCAGTCTGGTTATCACACATACAGTATGTAAAAAAACTGGCAGAGGTCCTTGTCAGTCGGTGTGTTTTTGAGGTGCAGAGAGAGCCAGTTGAGTGGGCTCTTATGAATCGAATGAGGAGACCCAATCTAAAAGGATTCAAAATCGTCTCTGTTCATTCTGTTTTATGGACTTTCGGATTAAGACTCTGGCAGACTACATGTACTTTCATGAAATATATGTACATGTGTTCGTTGTTGTTAATGTTCAAGCTATTTCTATTTCCCTCTGTGGGAAAATGCAGTTGACTAAACTGCCTGTCTTGTCCGATCTACAGGTTTCAACTCCCTGGTGGGCGGGGTCATGGGCTTCTCCATCCTAATCAGTGCCAAGGTGTTCAAGCACGATCCCAAAGTGTGGTACCTGGATGGGTCCATAGGGGTCCTGATAGGCCTCATCATCCTGGCCTACGGGGTCAAGTAAGTGGGTACATTTTGTGTATGGCCCTCAAACTCAACTCTGGACCTCAAAGCCAGTTCCACTTTATTTTGTCATTGTTCCCCTCTTATCAGGGACTGATTTAGACCTGGGACACCAGGTGTGTGCAATTATCAGGCAGAACAGAAAACCAGCAGGCTCTGGACCTCGTAGGGTAAGAGTTGAGTACTCCAGGTGTAGGGGGAAGCTGCCTCTAAACACTGATCTTGGGTCAGTTTTGTCTGGCAATGGTTAGGATTCAGGGAGGGGAAGCTAATCTGTATTTAGAAGAAACTTAATATTTACACACATGTACATTATGTCCCCTGAGAAATACACTTATTTAAATAACAGAAATGTTGTCATTTTAAATTGTAACCATTCAGAAGGCCCTTGGAGTAGAAACTTCCATTGTACATACCAGTGGAGGCGCACGTTTTACGTTGCCCGGTGCCCCAGTGGGTGGAGATTTCACCACGTTTTGCATCAATGAAATGATGCAAAACGAACACGGCCAGTGTTTCACTTAGATTGTTTTCCTGGTGGGGCTGAAAGCAACATTCAGACCAAAACTGTCAATACGCTTGTAAACATTAGTGGAGACACTTTTGAAAAAGTAAATTGTTTCCCTTACACAGTAAATCAACTGCTCCTAAATAAAAACAAATTGTCTGTAGTGTCAATAACACGCTTAAAAAAAAAATAGAAGGGTATTTTACCGATTTTTACCTACTTCACTTTTACTATTCTCTGGACAGTCAGGGAAAAAAAGGAATGTCAAAGTATGTAGAGGGAAACATTGCCGCAGAAGTAATAAATGTAGAACCGCAGCGTGGCAGAGAAATAGAGCTTGGATCCCAGCGATGGTGACCCTCATCTGACTGTGCAGTCGGGGAGAGAAGGTGCTGCCGCTCTCTTTCATGCTCTTCATGTGTCTTCCCAGGTAGCACATCTCAACCAAACCATCGGAGAGACAAAAAAAATGTTTACATTATTTTTAAAACAGGACATTTGGAGGACCAGAAACGAGGCCATTTATTGATGCACAGTATAAGTGCTGTTTGTCTTTCCTGATAAAGCTAGTTGAAAGTTCAACAGCGAAGTCAAACCAACAGAACAACACCCTGTTGATTTAAATATTGCCCAGTAGATGATGTTTTTGATGTTCCTCTTCACCCAGGTGAATAGAGCTCTCTGGGCAGGGATTATTTGGCTGTAAAAGAAACATTAATCCAAATAGTTTGACATGCTGCCGGATACAGTGTACCTCACTACCAAATAAAAGATAAAGATGAGCTCTAGCTGCAGACTTCAATTACAATACCAGAAACCAGGTACTGTAGACTGGTGAATCACACCATAGATCCCACTAGTATCTTCACATGCTGTATCAGTCTCTCTCTGCCTCACGGTGGATGGAGCATGCAGAAGGACAAAAATAAGTTTGCCAATATGTTGAGAACAGCTAGAGGAATGTTGACTATGGCAAAGGCCAAGTAACTCATCTCAGTAAACTGGAACTGCATTTCTGACTAGACAGAGGAGCTCTCCTAGTGATATCTTCTCTCAATGTTCCATGTGCTCAAATGCTGGACACGCTACCAGAACCTGGGATTTCAGGTATCTCTTAGGCATTAACTAAACTAGGCAAAAAAATAAACGTCCCTTTTTCTGGACCCTGTCTTTCAAAGATAATTTGTAAAGGGTTTAAACACTGTTTCCCATGCTTGTTTAATGAACCATAGACAATTAATGAACATGCACCTGTGGAAGGGTCGTTAGTGTCTTAACAGCTTAGATGGTAGGCAATTAATGTCACAAAACTTAGGACACTAAAGGGGCCTTTCTACTGACTCTGAAAAACACCAAAAGAAAGATGCACAGGGTCCCTGATCATCTGTGTGAATGTGTCTTAGGCATACTGCAAGGAGGACTGCAGATGTGGCCGGGGCAATAAATTGCAATGTCCGTACTGTGAGATGCCTAAGACAGCACTACAGGGAGACAGGACGGACAGCTGATCGTCCTCGCAGAGTCAGACCACGTGTAACAACACCTGCACAGGATCGGTACATCCAAACATTACACCTGCGGGACAGGTACAGGATGGCAACAACTACCCGAGCTACACCAGGAACGCACAATCCCTTCATCAGCGCTCAGACTGTCCACAATAGGCTGGACTGAGGGCTTGTAGGCCCTCAGTAAGGGTTACAACGAGGCCTGTACTCTGGAGCGGGATCGAGGTGGAGGGTCTGTCATGGTCTGGGGCGGTGTTACAGCATCATCGGACTGAGCTTGTTGTCATTGCAGGCAATCTCAACTCTGTGCATTACAGGGAAGACATCCTCCTCCCTCATGTGGTACCCTTCCTGCAGGCTCATCCTGACATGACCCTCCAGTATGACAATGCCACCAGCCATACTGCTCGTTCTGTGCGTGATTTTCTGCAAGACAGGAATGTCAGTGTTCTGCCATGGCCAGCGAAGAGCCTGGATCTCAATCCCATTGAGCACGTCTGGGACCTGTTGGATCGGAGGGTGAGGGCTAGGGCCATTCCTCCCAGAAATGTCCAGGAACTTGGTGGAAGAGTGGGGTAACATCTCACAGCAATGCAGGTGGTGGCCACATCAGATACTGTTACTTTAGATTTTGACCCCCCCCCCCCCCCCCCTACCTTTTCTCAGGGACACATTATTCCATTTCTGTTGGTCACATGTCTGTGGAATTTGTTCGGTTTGTTGAATCTTATGTTCATACAAATATTTCCATGTTAAGTTTGCTGAAAATTAACACACTTGACAGTGAGGACATTTATTTACATAGGACATATGCAGGAAAACACATTTGAGCATATTTACATTGAACAAGAGGAAACTAATGCGCTGTAGAAAACTAAAAGAAAAACTATGGAAATATAGAACATTGCATAAGCTTCACTCTAATGTGCGATCATTGGAGGAAGAGGAATTCAAATGTCCCCCTAATGTGCGATCATTGGAGGAAGAGGAATTCAAATGTCCCCCTAATGTGCGATCATTGGAGGAAGAGGAATTCAAATGTCCCTCTAATGTGCGATCATTGGAGGAAGAGGAATTCAAATGTCCCCTGACAGCACTACTGGTGAACTAGAAGAACCATTATGAAAGATTCTTGAGAAAGTGTTTTTGGTGTCAGGATGGCATGATATATCAGCTTTCATATCAGTATTGGAAGATAATGGCTTGAGAATCGTCATCAGTATTGGAAGATAATGGCTTGAGAATCGTCATCAGTATTGGAAGATAATGGCTTGAGAATCGTCATCAGTATTGGAAGATAATGGCTTGAGAATCGTCATCAGTATTGGAAGATAATGGCTTGAGAATCGTCATCAGTATTGGAAGATAATGGCTTGAGAATCGTCATCAGTATTGGAAGATAATGGCTTGAGAATCGTCATCAGTATTGGAAGATAATGGCTTGAGAATCGTCATCAGTATTGGAAGATAATGGCTTGAGAATCGTCATCAGTATTGGAAGATAATGGCTTGAGAATCGTCATCAGTATTGGAAGATAATGGCTTGAGAATCGTCATCAGTATTGGAAGATAATGGCTTGAGAATCGTCATCAGTATTGGAAGATAATGGCTTGAGAATCGTCATCAGTATTGGAAGATAATGGCTTGAGAATCGTCATCAGTATTGGAAGATAATGGCTTGAGAATCGTCATCAGTATTGAACCGCCTTAGCCATCTTTTTTTGCTTAAAGAAATTGGGTGTAATTGTGAACAAAAGGAATATCAGACAACATCCCAATTGACGTAATCATTGGTTTGGCGATGTGCTCAGCATTTTGAAGGCCTGAAGACCAGTGTCAGTGATTTCTGCAATATTGTGTTCTGTGAGGCAGTTCCATATTCAAACAGCAGACTGTATAGGCCTCTCTCCAGGGAATTTTTATTATTATATTATTATTATATTATTATATTATTATATTATATATATATATACACTGTTTACCAAACATTAAGAACACCTGCTCTTTCCATGACTGACCAGGTGAATCCAGGTGAAAACTAGGATCTGTTATTGATGTCAAGTGTTAAATCTATTTCAATCAGTGTAGATGAAGGGAAGAAGACTGGTTAGACGCAGCATTTTGTGTCAAGAACTGCAACACTGCTGGGTTTTTCAGGCTCAACAGTTTCCCGTGTCTCAAGAATGCTCCACCACCCAAAGGACAACCAGCCGACTTGACACAACTGTGGGAAACATTTGAGTCAACATGGGCTAGCATACCGGTGGAACGCTTTCGACACCTTGTCGAGTCCATGCCCTGACGAACTGAGGCTGTTCTGAGAGCAAAATGAGGGGGATGCAACCCAATACTAGGAAGGTGTTCCTAATGTTTGGTATACTCAGTGTATTTTTAAATATGATACTCTTTGAAATAACAACCACCAAAATAAAAGCCAGACAGTGAGGGAGAATAATTTAAAATTCCCAAAATATCATAGCATGGGGCATCATTGATTTTTGTTATGTTTGAGTCAACCGTGCAAAAGTTGCAGAATTGCTTGGAATTTGCTTTAAAACCTACATTTTTCTGTTCTTTGACAGAATCTGTAGAATTGCAGGAAAATAGCTTTAAAACAGCAATATTTGGTCCCCGTGTCCAAGAGGAGTTCCTCAAAAATAAAATGTGGTCACAGATGTCGCCATTGGAGACTCGGAGAAATAAATACGAAGATGACGCCACAGAGTGCATCAACAAATGAATCAACAAAAGCAGCTGCAGTGGTTATACAAATGTACTAAAATTATCTGACGTGATGGATTCAGTTACTCAACACATTCTGAACTAGATTCATTTCAGAATTTCACTACAAAGAATGGTTTTCACTAATTTAATATTGGCAATGAAATGGAGTTGCAGCTCTCATTGTGTGTGTACCTGTGAATGTCAGCGATTTTTCATTAATATGAATGTCTCTTTCCTGTCCCAGGCTGCTGGTTGATATGGTCCCTCGAGTGCAACAGACAAGGAACTACGAGCGCTTTGAGTGACAGAAGACCACGGAAGGGCAGTGAGGGGGATGGGTTCTGTGTTATATACGGTAGAAGTACGTCCAGTGTCTGTTCTAGGGTATGTATATCTACGCCCAGTCCCTATCCAGCTCAGCTCCATTCTTCCTGGTAGAGCTCTCCAGTCACCATGACAAACCTATTGATTGGTTTAGACCTCAAGGTGCCAGCCCACTGGTGTTTTAGTTAGACCCAAGTGGTCCATTTTGCAGCGTTCCTCCGGTCTCTCTAACTCCGAACCTGATCCGTCCATATGAGTCATTACAAAGTCAAAGAGAAGACTGAGGTTTCCCTCTATAGCTCCTTCTCTACTGAAGCAGGGGGAGGTGGAAGGACAGAACGTGCACTGCTGAGTCGTCAGGAAATTGTCACTGCCTCTACAAAGGCACTGCACCGTCTCCACTGATTAGTCTGGTGTTCGTTCATATCTCTATCTCCCCTTGGACAACATGGCTGATTCAGATACGCATTGTAGGATCTCAGTCCTTATGGGATTTCAATGGTTTCTAATAGGTGCTTTCTTTTGATGAGTAACACTGTGAGTGTGTCCCAAATGGCACCCTATTCCCTTTATAGGGTACTACTTTTGACCACCCTATTCCCTTTATTGCACTACTTTTGACCATGGCCCATTAAGTGCATCAATTAGGGTGGCATTTAGCACATACACCTATTTCTGTTTGACACCACTGTTCAAAGTAGATGTGTTGCTTTTATGTAGTCATGATGTAGTAGGGGTGGCAGGTAGCCTAGAGGTTAGAGCATTGGGCCAGTAACCGAAAGCTTGCTCGATCGAATCCCCAAGGTAAATCTGTTGTTCTGCCCCTGAACAAGGCAGTTAACCCACTGTTCCTAAGTAGTCACTGTAAATAAGAATTTGTTCTTTAACATACTTGCCTAGTTAAATAAAGTATCACTTAGGATGGTAGTTGCAACTATTAGTAGCAGTAGGACATGTTTTCTATCCCCCCAAAAACAGCAGGGAAAATAGATTTCTGAGATGCCCATTGTAGACAGGCTGTAGTATGGAGGACAATAGTACAGCAGTACAGTATGTGCAACATGACAGAAGACTCATCTTGTGTCCCAAATGGCACCCCATTCCCTACATAGTCACTATGGACCCTGGTCAAAAGTAATACACTATAGGGAATAGGGTGCTATTTGGGACAAAACCTGTATCATTTGATTAGTGAATATGAAAGCACAAATGTCCCTGTCGCCAGCTCATGTATGGAATTGGTGTTTGCTTTATTGCTTAAGGGGTGTTGAATAAAAGCTTGTGGCAGACCATCAACAAACAACATGACTGGAGCCAAAGACTCTAGCCAGAGGTTACTAATCTGGAATTAAAACAAGCCTTTCTGTGCACTACAGCCAAATCTGTTGGCTAGAACACAACAAGTCGTCCCTTTTTAGGCCATTCCCTCTTCTTTAATTCCTTAACAAAATCTGAGGGGGTAAATGCGGTCTTCCTGGCAAGTAAATATACCATATAATTACGTTTTAAGCTTTCACAATCTGCCAGGCAGGATGTAATTGTAACTGTAGGATACACACTAAATGACCAAAAGTATGTGGACACCTGCTCGTCGACCATCTCATTCCAAAATCATAGGCATTAAGATGGAGTTGGTCTCCCCCCCCCCCCCCTCCCCTTTCAGCCCCCACTCTTCTGGGAAGCCTTTCTACTAGATGTTGGAACATTGCTGCGGGAACTTGTTTATATTCAGCCAGAAGAGAATTAGTGAGGTCGGGCATTGATGTTGGCCGATTATGCCTGGCTTGCAGTTGGCGTTCCAATTCATCCCAAAGGTGTTCGATACGGTTGAGGTCAGGGCTCTCTGCAGGCCTGTCAAGTTATTCTACACCGATCTTGACAAAATATTTCTGTATGGACCTCACTTTGTGCACGGGGGTATTGTCATAATGAAACAGGAAAGGGCCTTCCCCAAACTGTTGCCAAAGTTGGAAGCACAGAATTGTCTAGAATGTCATTGTATGCTGAACATTTCCCTTCACTGGAACTAAGGGGCCTAGCCCGAACCATGAAAAAGCCCCAGACCATTATTCCTCCTCCACCAAGTTGACACTATGCATTGGGGCAGGTAGCGTTTTCCTGGCATCCGCAGAATCCAGATTCGTCTGTCGGACTGCCAGATGTTAATGCGTCATTCATTACTCCAGAAAACGCGTTTCCACTGCTCCAGAGTCCAATAGCAGCAAGCTTTACACCACTGCAGCCGACGCTTGGCATTGCACATGGTGATCGTAGGCTTGTGTGTGGCTGTTCTGCCATGGAAGCCCATATCATGAAGCTCCCGACAAACAGTTCTTGTGCTAATGTTGCTTCCAAAGGCAGTTTGGAACTCTGGAGTGAGTGTTGCAATCGAGGACAACACTCGGCGGTCCCGTTCTGTGAGCTTGTGTGGCCTACCACTTGTTTCTCCTACACGTTTCCATTTCACAATAACAACCTTTACAGTTGACCGGGACAGCTCCAGTAGGGCAGAAGTTTGACGAACTGACTTGTTGGAAAGGTGGCATCCTATGACGGTGCCAAGTTGAAAGATACTGAGCTCTTCAGTAAGGCCATTCTACTGCCAGTATTTGTCTATGGAGATTGCATGGCTGTGTGCTCGACTTTATACACCTGTCAGCAATCTGTGTGGCTGAAATAGCCGAATCCACTAATTTGAAGGGGTGTCCACATACTTTTGTGTGTGTATATGTGGTTTGCAAAATGAAAATAATCCACATAAATTATTATATGAATTACATGAATACAAATGTTGACATACTGCACAAGGAGGGTGCTTAAGGGCTCTATTCAATTTGAATTGCAGAAATTGATTGATGTTCCCGGGTTAGAGAGACTGCATTCATGGTAAACACTACAGATGTCGGCTCAACAGGAAATTACCTTTAATTCAGTAATGCTTCAGGATACAGATTGACTAGAACCCTAAAGGAAGACGATTGAAATCAAGCTGTGTATACCTATTCAGTCTTTCAGAATACTGTACCAATGAAAGTTGTCAAGAAGACATTAGTTATTATAGTGCACTATAATACATTTTTGTACATATAGAAAGGGATTTTTGTTTACAGGTGGGACGGGTCATTACGCTCACTCCAAATGGCTTTTTTAGACCAGGATTCAATCTGAGAGGCTTGTTATAGAGCAGTGCACTTTTTTAAAGTTAATTTACACTGAATTTATTTTCACTGCTGTGAATGCTATCTCTACGAACACCGGGGAAATTGCTTTTTTTAAAGGGGGCGTTGTCGCATGTCAACTGTGCTGCACTATAACATGCTCTGGATTGAATCCCGGCCTTACTATAATTATTACCAAGACCTTTTGTACAGCGCAATGAATTCTTGTATATAATGTAATATAAGTTGATATGTTTACATTGGTATTGCCAATTTAAGCAAAAACTAGATTTGTTAGATAATCGGTTGCGCTGATGTTCTGTGTTGAGTGCTTAAGATAAGTCTATATTTGTGTTCACAAAGGAAAGTGTCATTAGATGTACTAAGTTCAGGATTTAGGATGTTTGAGTTTACTTCGATAATGTAATTGGGCAAGAGTTGCAACACTTGTAACCTTTGTTTTCTGTGACTGTTTTCAGTCAAAAAGTATGGATATTACCACAACACTAAGGCTGCGTTCCAGGCTGACTATATTACGGAAGCATTCCAGATCTCACTACCCCTAACCCTAATATTAGTTTACCATGTCATATGATAAATTAATCTGATGCTCAACTCTGCAGCCGATGATGTGACACACAACCATTGATTGATGCAATGCATGTCTGCAATGTAGTCGGCCTGGAACGTGACAAGCTCCTTGGAGCCCCATGGCTCTTTGTCCAAAGGCTAGCAGATTGGCGATACTGAGTCGTTTAATCTTACCTTCCAAACGCATTGTATGATGCTTGTCACTCGTGGACCACTTCATACCTAAAACATTCTCCATTCAGGCCGCAATGTTGTCAATTTCCTCAACTATATTTAATGGTGAGAAGGCAACAAAAATGCCTAGGAATGGTAGTCCCCAAATGTTGCGTATCGTTTTCAGCCAATCGGGTTGCAGCAGTCTGTTTACCCCTGGCTGAATGCAGGGAGCAACATCATGAAGTAGAATTAGCCACTCTAGCATGATTGTGGAGAATAGTGTTTCATAAAGAAAGTATGCCTATTTTCCCCCCTTTCTCACCATTAACTATATTTAAGGAGGAAATGGATAACTTTTCAGCCTGAATAGATAATGTTTTAGGTACAAACTGATCCATGGGGGATATGCAGTTTCTCTGGACCCCAGTAAGGTTGTTATTATTATATATATATATTTTTTTTTTCAAGGTCTGGGCACAGACATCAATTTAATGTTAATTTGATGTAATTTCATTGAAATTAAGTGGAAACAATGTTGATTCAACCAGTGTGTGCCCAGTGGGGAGGCACTTTTTCAGGTACATTACTGAAGCCCAAGAAACAAACACTTAGCTTCCTAGTACATGTGGAAATTAAAAAATGTTTCTGAATGACTTTTAGGAGGGTTACTGTCAAAATGATGTATTACATAAAAATAGTCCGATGTCAGGCACATGGTCCCTCAGCGCTCGTGGGGGCTGTGGGGTGTCTGGCTGCATACAATGCATTTGGACTGAAATGATTCAATATCACCATCTGCCCAGCCTTTGGGCTACATGGCTCGCTGGTCTCAGACACCAATCAAAGACCGTGAGGTATCAAAGGAAGCATATAATTTATTAGTAGATGGAAATGTCATTCTTTCCAAGCCACATTTTCACTGCACAGGAACAAAGCCTCATACAGAATGTGCCCTCCGGTCAATGGATAAGTAAACTGCTCAGAACATTGCAGATAGAAATGTAATGAATAGAGTTATTTTACAAGATGGAAAATCATATCTGCTCTACAAAATGCATATATTAATATTGCATACCTGAACAGACCACACAATTCTGGAAACTTTAAGTTTACTTGCAGGGAACTGCTCTTGTAAACGCTGTTTGATTGTCTAGCATAGATGGTAATGCATTCACATAAATGATTCGGTGCATGTGAGGTTTATGCTGTATGTACTCATTTTTTGGCCAATAAGAAACAACCGTTTCCAATTGGAAAACACAAATGTTTTCCTTTGCATGACTTAATGAACACGACCTAGGAATATGTTTTTAAGGTACTGCAAACTAGTTAATTTGAGCTCCTACACAACTTAGGGTTGGATTCATTGCTTATCGACGAAGTTCAGCTATATAGTATACTTGAAGTGTAAAGGTAATGTCCCATTGGGCCGACATGCAGCAGCGTTTAGCGTGAATGCAGTCTCCGCTAACACGGCTAAAGCTAAAGCAACGATTGCCTTTAATGTCACAGGCTACAATGTGGAACTTTAGCGCTACGGATTGTATCTAACCCTCAAACGATTGTAAACTCTGCACAATGTGGTTCAGTGGTCCGTTTTTGATAGCAGCAGTTAAGATTTGCTTAGGCTTTACACAATCAACTGTCAGTAAAACAGCAGAAAGGCAGACTACTCCTGTTTGCTAACACAGATGAGGTGTGTAGTGTTAAACAATGTACATTTCTATAGAACACACCTGACAGACCCATTTGTCACAGAAAAAGGTTTATTGAAAAATAAAGTTATATCCCACTTATTCGTCAAACTGAAAACAAAATGTGTTTTTTTTTGTACAGTCGTAATTTAGTCCCAGAACAATCGTTGCTTTAGCTTTTCCATGATAGCTTAAAACAAGGTTGAGATTGTGGGAAAAAAGTCAATGAATATGTATGAAGGCAAATGCAGATTTGACAACGAAGACATTTCAAATGTTGGGTTAAAGAGACTGAAGGAACTCTTCTCATGTCCATAACACATCTTCCTTTCAGCTATCATTTTAGGACAAACCAATTTCAAATAGACAATTATGGAGGCTATTTATATTGGTTCTCAAGATCACTCATTTATAAACAACCAATGAAAGGAAAGAAATAGTTGACTCTAATACAAGTAGAACAAGGCCACTGCCACAAAAAAAAGCAGATGCTTTCATATGCTGTATTTTACCCCACTACAAGCCTTCGGTAAACATGTCCACAACAGCATTAAGACATTTGTTTTAACCATCAAAGTCCAACACATACAATTACTGTTTACCTTTACAGTTAATGTTATAAGAAACATTATCCTTCTAGCAAACTATGTGAACTCAACTAACAATTTTCTCTGGCACTAGGTCCGGTAGATCTATTGGGCAGGTACGATAAGTCTAGTAATAACCATCAAAAGGCACGTCATGTACTTTTTATAACGGTAGCTTGGCTGCAGATCGTATACACAAACTTAATAAAAACTGATCTGGACAGAACGGGAAAAATAGCAAGTCATAAAATGTAAGTGACCATCTAAAAGACAACGTATCTATATTTTCACATGTGCAAATGGTTTGCATTAAGATCTGAAAATAAAAATGTCACGAGGTTCTTGCTGGCATTTACAATAAAAAAATCAAAAGTGTGCGCTGCTTTTGTCCCAATGTCATCATCATCATCATCATCATCATCACCCCGAAAGCACAGTGATGAGAGGAGAGCGACATCTGTCACTACTGACCAACACATTTCATCAGTCTTTGTGGACGGTCTCAAGGTGCGTCTGAAATGACACCCTATTCCCTATATAGTGTACTACTTTTGACCAGTTTAAGTTGATTTTTTTTGCTGCCAAGTTTCCAAAGCATTTGGATATTATCTTTAATTCCTCATTCTCTCTCATCACTGTTGCTGGAGGGTGGAGTCAGATTGGACAAACAACTCCCGTCTCATCCATCCACTTGAATGTACACGTTATATTATTTTTCGATAAATACAATTAGCCTCTGTAAAAAGAACTTTTCTATAAATAAAAAAACAATTCAGCAAACATATCTGTATACAAAATAAATAAACAAATTAAAACCCATATGAAGAATATACAGTATTAGTCATATATTTTGTTAAAGTAGTGCATTATTTCCATTCACAACAAGGACTACTAATTCAAACTTTTATTGTCACTTAAAGAATATAAACTTGGCAAGCAAATTAGGATCCTAAACAATCTCCAAATGAAGGAAACAAGTACACTAAAGTTGCAGGTGTGTGTGTTGCTCTGTCAAGAGCTATAACTTACAAAGTTATTTCTATGGATGTACTGTATGTGATCTTTCAGTCTAGTGTATACATAAATACTTATCTAGAATACAAATATTCTTGATCAATATATATCTTAAATAATTTCGAATATTTTTCAGATAAATCTATTGTGGTCAAGGCAATGGGCATGTGTGACCTTTCCCACTACAGCACCACACTATATAATCTATGTCACACAGACTCCCATCAAGTAGCTATTGCATGTGACTGATCTGACAATAATTTATTGAAACATTTGATTGAAATTGATTCATTAAAAATGATGATTTTTCATTGGCTACTGGCAATTATTTTGCTCACATCCCAACTGGTCAGTCAGGTGTCTGTGGCAGTGAACGTGTCTAGTCTGCACATTGGGAACATGAGGAGGGTCAATCTACCATGCAGGGCTACAGAGGAGCTATGATGTACTGTGTGTATGTGAGCTGTTGTTGGGAATGACCACGAGGGACAATTCCTCAGGATTAAAAGTGATTTGTGATTTGGAACATCAACATATCTACATCTGACCACTCCCGTCTAGACGCTACTATGGGGAGCGGTACAGTTACAGTGTAAAACTGGCTCTGCTTCTTCTTCACACTTGCATTCTTTTTGGTGAAGTTTCCCTTAGGTACAGATCTAGGATTAGCTTCCACTCCCCCCAATCGTGACCTTAACCATAAATAAGGGAAAATAAAAACTGATCATAGATCAGGATCTATGGGCAACTTTCCATTGGAGTATACCATTCAGAATACATGCCCTGTGCATTGTTTCATCCTAAGTAGTATGCTAGTGTGGACATTGAGCCTTATTGCCTGGGCCGGCCCCTTATGGGTCTCCAGTGCAAACCGACATAGTTCAAAGGGGACAGGGGCAGAAAGGAAAGCATGCCGAGTGTGGCGACACACCAGCTCGTTGGTCCCACGATGCGACTACAAGCTTGGAGAGAGAGAGTACCACCCACTGCCACACAGCCTAGGGGCAGTAGGGAGCTCTGTTGCCATGCGCTCCGCCTCAAATATACAGCGACTCTCATTGATTCAAGTAATTCAGGCTGATGCTCAATGTCTCTTTTCTGTACCCTCCTTTCCTCCTGCCCCGCCTTACTGGAAACTGTTTCATTGACATTCCTAGTTCCCAGAATATGTATATAGCTCTCTGTCCACCGTTTGAATTTCCAGTTTTCTGCCGATTCTGTGTCTGTCTGACAAGCTGATCAAAATGCCTTAAAAAAGGTCAAAGTTCAGGTGATTAAAAACAGACATAAATAATACAAATATCTCATGGTTGTCTAGTTCTCAGGCGGCTCTTCCTCCCTCCAGAGGACTGGCTGTGGGAGGAGTTAGGCTGCAGGTGTGGAGCTAGGGGGAGGAGTCAAGCCATCTGAGTGGTCAGAGCTAGAGGTCCCCAACCCCCCCCATTCCCTGCAGCGCTCTGGAAGGGTACGGGGGTCCAATCCACTCCAGTTCGATCCTCTCCACACACCCAGACAGACAGGGGCTATAGGCAGCCTTTGCACAGCGCCACCTGGCCCTTCATGTAGTCCCGGCAGGGGCAGACGCGTTTGAGGGAGGGGTGGGCGCCGGCGCAGCTGAACAGCAGCAGGTCCGACTGGAAGACGCAGTGGTGACGTGCGTCGCTGTACGCAGGCACCACCGTGTCGCCCGACGACTCCACCGTCTGGCAGTCCATGCCGAACCTGAGACAGAAAATGGTAAATATGAAGTTCTACTTTATTGTCCACACAGGGAAATGAATTATGCTGCTGGGAGTACATAAGACACAACACACAGAACAAAGACACACAAGTAAAAATGTATCTGTACTTAAACATCTGGGATATCAGTCTGGACAGACAGATTGAGCATCACTGTGTCTGCTACGATGCACTGCAGCTCAAAGAGAAAATTCCTTTACTTGATCCCCATTTTTTTATTTTTATATTGAACCTTTATTTAATTAGGCAAGTCAGTTAAGAACAAATTCTTATTTACATTGACGGCCTACCCCGGCCAAACCCGAACGACTGGGTCAATTGTGCGCCACCCTATGGGACTCCCAATCACGTCCGGATGTGATACAGTCTGGATACAGCCATTACATTGAGTCCTGACGTCTCAATAACCACTCGCTGCTGACACTGACGACTGAGTTTAATTTGAAATTGTTTAAGTTGACATTTGACAACTGCAATAAATGATGTTTCCCTCAGATCTGTCTCACTTTTTCTCTGAAACTTTATAAAGGGAATAGCTTGTGTGTGACCTCTAGTGATACAAATTCAGCACAGCAGCGGACAGGTATTGAATGTAAATGTATGCTATACTGCCACCTGTTGGGTAGAAAGCAAAATGCATGTTAAGGTGTACTATATGTGCACACACTAACCGGGCCAGGTCCTTGTCCTTGTTGAGGTGCTGGAAGAAGGAGGGCTCGCAGATGAGCTGCTCCTCCTGACACACCTTCTTACAGGAGCACCCCGGCTCAGCCAGCTTCACCTGCAGAGCACTGAGGGGAGGCCACATCACCTGGCCATGGCAGAAATCCTAGAGAGAAAAGGAGAGACAGTAAAGGGTGAATGGGGGTGGGGGAGAGAAAGGGAAAGAGAGCGAGAGAGGCAGGGAGGCAGGGAGAGAGAACACTAGAGAGCTTTATAGTAAAGTAATTTCACATTCGTGGAACAGTTCATAAAAAAATGGCAACAGCTCATATCCATCGATAGGACAGACAGCACACTATTGACTGCTTGTTTGTTCACAGTGTGTAAAGTGACATTTCCCCAGGGCTGGCATAGGACCCTTTTGGCAAATGACAAGTGCGCATAGGGACGTCTCTTCGTTCAGACAGGCTCAATCAAATGTATTTTATAAAGCCCTTTTTACATCAGCAGTTCTCACAAAGTGCGGCAGGACAGATGCAGAGGGAGGGAGACACCGAGAGAGCAACGGGCACAGAGCCAAGTGTGTCACGACTCAAACTTTAAAAACGCTGCAAAAAAAGATACAGTCAGAACCCAATCTGTCCACAGTCGATGAAGAGAAAAGCAGCTGCATGCTGTCATCAGCAGCTACAAAGTCAACACCAAGATAAGAAACCTCATAGAAAGATGATATACCCTACAAGACAGAAATATTATATCCAAGGGCATGACAAATAGAGGAGAGGCCAGTTGGGCTCTAACCTGAAACAGGACAGCGGTCCTTTTTTTTCAGTGAAAATGCACTGTAGAATACTTCAGAGGCTCTGATACTTTCTTTCTTTCAATAATGCCAATTTTAGTAAGGCTCAGGCCGTTAAAAGGGAGCCAAGCTGGCCTGTTAACGTATCTGGGCCTGTAATCAAGAAGCGTCTCGGAGTAGGAATACTGATCTAGGATCAGGTCACCCCTCTTATTTATGACGACGTAAAACATCAAACTGATCCTAGCACTCCTACTACTTTGTTTATATGGGCCTTGGCGCCAGTCTGCCGAAGCAAATCAGAGAGGCATAGTTATTTAGCCTTTCCCTGCCTAAACCATGATAGAAAGAAGCAGTGTGTAACAAAACTATGCTGATCTTGTTCCCGATCTGCACTTACTGGAAAGCGTGCCAAAATAAAATGACAGTTGGGGTTGACACAATTGTGTGCAAAGGCTCTGACTGTTGTACCGGAGAATGGAGAGGACAGTTATAGCGAGGTCGTACCTGATTCTCAATGAAAGCGTTGACTCTTTGCAGCATCCCCTCACAGGTGAACTCATAGGGCAGGTAGGGCTCGATCTGAGGATAGAAAACACAGAGTCAGAATAGAGCTGGACATAAGCACTTATACGCTGTAGAATGTTAGTCAGCTTGCTTAGAGTACATGCATGTCTGCTTCAGATGTGCCTATAGTGGGACAGATACTGAAGTGGGTCAGTGAGAAAAGAAAGGGCTGAAGAGAGAGAGAGAGAGCGCAAGTGTGTGTACAGTATGTGAGCGCACGCACGTCAGAACTCTCTAACCCTGACCGAGGCCTTCTAGACGGACACACTCCTGAAATATATATATACACAACCAACTACCTACAAGTAGCGCCAAGGATATCAGCGAGAACTCCACACACTATAGTCATTACATTCTGTAGTCAACAGAGCAAAACTCAATGAGACAAACTACTGAGCTGCATCCTTGTTCCATCGAAACAACTTCAGATAAGGTGCTGTGAAACTCTGTAATTGGTGAATAAACCTTTGTGATTGGTGGAATAACATTCTACGCTCTCGGCCGTAGAGAGAGGAGACAGAGGGTGCATGGTAAATGCCACCCTATTCCCTACATGATGCACTACTTTTGACCAGAACCAGGGACCTGGGTCAAAAGTAGTGCAATATTTTCTCCAGCGAGAAAAATTAAGCTGAGGGCTGTTGGTCTGGACACTATATGAGACACAGAAACCATGAGACTTCTCTAATGAACATACCCATTGTTCGGGCACCCCTGCAGAACAACACGAGGTCAGTGTTCCCAATGGCACCACATTCCCTAATCCTTACATAGCGCACGCACTACTTTTGATCAGAGCCCATAGAGGAGTACACTATATAGGGAATAGGCTGCCATTGGGGACACAGCCACGAGGTCTGCTTGCCCCTGGACTTAAATATGCACGGGACCAGTGAGGGGGGAGAGAGATAGAAAAGCTCTCACTTTGCTATTCTCAATTCATCTCTCTGTGAATTACTCTTATTCTTCTATTCGGGCCCCCTTGGAATTTGTGATCATGCTCTCTGCTTCCCTGACTGGTACAATCGTTTGTGTATCTGAGGCTTTAGGAAATGAGACTGGGAGAGTTTTCATTTCAGACTGTGCTAAAAGAATAGAAAGGAGAGAATGTGAGCAGGGAAACATGTATTATGCTTGTGTGTGTGTGTGTGTGTGTGTGTTTTAAGGGTACCTTCTGACTGAGGATTGAGCGGATGGCTCTCTCCACCTCCGCAGGGTTGTCGATGTTCACCGTCCACACGTGGGGCTGGCCAATATACACCTCAGCATATGGGTGCTGGGAGGTCAACTGCATGGGAACACATTTTTATTGAATTTCTTCAACTGATATAAAAATATTTTTGACAAGATATATAGTGCTATGTTTTATTATTTATTCACGTTTATATTTGAGTCATTTAGCAGGTTTGGCAGATGCTCTTATCCAGAGATGATTGTGCACTATCAATCATCGACCTCAGACAATACTGAAGTCACATTGGCTGAATAAGCTAGTCAGCTAATAAATAGACAGTCCCTTGGCAGGCTAAAAACAGGATCAAACACACGACACAGTAGTTCACTTCAATAGGAGAGCCACATCACAGAAGAAGAACTATCGTGCACACACGCTCAACAAACTAGACCCTATCCTTCAACAAACACCAGACTGACTTATTACGGAGGACCTGTCATGAATAAAAGAAAGGAGAGGTAGCAGCACAGAAGGGAATAGAGGACTAGGTTGTCTCTCTCCCTCACACACACGCGCTTTGACTGGTGTCCCTGGACAGAGTGGCGCCTCACCTCTCTCAGGGTGGGCTTGCCCTTGAAGAAGTCTGTGTTCTTGCTGCTCTTGGGAGGGGTGAACTTGGGGTTGAGGAAGGCACAGCCATTGGCTATGGCCTCTAGGGGGGCGGGGCCTTCGTAGGGGAAGGACAGGCCGACAAACAGCTGTGGAGAAAAAGAGCATTACATTTACATTGACATTTAGCAGATGCTATTGTCCAGAGCAACTTACAATCAATGCATTCAACTAAGTTAAGTAGGAAACAACAACTACATAGCACAGTTATTGCAAGACCCCATCAGCAGAATCAGTGCCAGGATGAAAAAAACTATTGCAGGTGTGAGTTCGAGAAATATTTTCCTCTTCTGAGAAATAAGAGGAGACACCTCTTACTTCCTGGAATTCCCACAGCCGTGTCCGTTTGTTTCCTCTGCACCAGTAACAGCTTTTATTGTTTTTTAACCATCCCTAAGTGTTCTGCTATAAAACTGGGTCGTAAAAGAGGGCTTCTCCTGTCTTGCTTTTGTGTGGTCTGTGTGTGTGTCGGCCCAAGGAGGGGCTAACGAGGAGTTCACACACATGGTAGAATGAAAACGTGCACACACAGAGACAAACAATGACCAGAGGAGGGAGTAAGGGGCGTGGGTGTTGTTAGGGTTGGTCTCTGGATGAGACTCACAGGTTTGAAACCCCTGACCTGTTTTTACTTGGGGAAAAAACACATGCATGCCAGGGATAAAATGTTAATGACTGAATTAGTGAGTGGTGAATATTATTATTTATTTATTTTAAATATAAAAATAAAGAAATAATAATAATAATAATAAATATATATATATATATATAGTAGCAATAAAGATCTGTATTAAAAAAGAGGAATATTGGCATAGCCAGACTCTGTAAATAAGTGGGTTTTATGTACTTAACATTGAAGCCATCTCGTTCACGCACTACTCGGCACTGATACAAGTACAGCAGCTACAGCACTTGTATTACTCGCACTTCTCGTGAAAAAAAACGCTCATCGCACAAATACGGTCCTGTCATTGGAGAGAAGAGGCCATGCCAATCACCCCAACAAAGACTCCACACACACACACAGAGGATAATAGAAAACCCATTGAGCTGGATGACCAAAGCAAATATCTGAGAGGCTCTTCTAACATGCTGGAACCAGAGGTGACTAGCCCGTGAAGCGTGCCACAATAATGTGTTTGTCTGAGGCCCCATTAGTAAAGAGAGAGCCATTGGAGCTGGGGTTGTTATAGCGGAGGGCCGGCGACGGCCACAATGGCTGGTCTGTGAGTCGGCGAGGGCCAGATCCCACCGGGTCAGTGCCGGCCCTGCCTGGGGAGACAGAGGGTCTCTTCAGTTCGGCCCACTGTTGGCAACACTCCTGTACATGGACTCTCCCATACCATTCCTTTCTCTTCAGCCTATACCAATATCATCCTTCTCCTCAGCCACTGTACCGCACTACTCTCCTTAAGAGCTACTGGGTGTGCAGGGTTTTGTTCCAGCCCTGCAGTACCACATCTAATTAATCTAATCATGGTCCAGAGTGAAATCCTTATCATGATTATTTAAAAATCAGGTGTGTTAGTGACGAGCTGGAGAAAAAGCCCGCAGTCCCAGGAGAGTAGCTCCCCGGAACCGGAGTTGGAGAACCCCACTGAACAGCAGTGGGACAGACAGTAGATAGGATTGACTGCAGCTTTCAGCGTTTTGTCAACAGGTGGCAGCAGAGGCTGACTGGTGGTGCTTCCTCCCAGGCAAGACTGCAGCCCAGTGAGCCCACAGGCCTGACAAACAGCTGCTATTTATAGAGCAAACTCCTCTCAGACAGTGTAGTGTAGCATAGCACAGCATAGAATTGCACAGCATACAAAAGCATAGCGTAGCATATGCTAAATGGAAATTGTGAGAAGGATATAGGGGGTGGTGTGAAGTTGAGTGCTTCAGTTATCACTTAGAAACAGGTAGCTAGCGATGTGAAAGGGAAAAGTAGTAAATACCTTCAATGAAATACAGTACTTGAACAACTTCAGAAGAAGAATGTGGTCATATGCCAGTATAAAGAAGGCCGAGACCTAGGAGAGAAAAGCCAGTGATCCAGCACTAAATACTGCAGACTAATGTGTCACATTGGACTGTTATTTCCACAGAAGGGCCCTTTTGCAATAGCATGGATCTGGAGTGAAGTTTCCCCTAATAACAGAATAGATGCTTGCAAGCATGTTACTGTACTGTGCTGTGCACTGGACAAATAAACTCTGATTTGATATTGTTCTAGGGTCAGCTTACCCTCCCTGAATCTTAACCATAACCATTAGTGGGGAAAATGCTAAACTGACCCAAGATCAGAGTGTAGGGGCAACGTCACCCTACTCCAGACCAATGCTTCATCTTGGACTGTTATTTCAATAGAAGGGCCCTTTGGCATAGCATGACAGAGGAGATGAGATGAACCCGTTCGACTGGTCTGAGGGATAGGCTGGCTATGCAAACAACCCATGGTCAAACCTCATACCACACAGGGAAGACGCAAATTGCATGTAGAGCGGGAGGACAATAATTGTAGCCTACTGTACTTCTATCTAGGTACAAAATTCTGTCTCTCAAATCATAAAGAGATAATTAGGACCTTAGATCCAATGAAAGCGGGAACAACATGGGCCCAGTCTTCAATACGGTTGTAAACGCAAGTTAGTGTACGTTTCAGGAGATTTAGTATTTAATTAGAATCCCCATTAGCTACAGCCAAAGCATTAAAATCAAATTGAATGTTATTGGTCACATACACGTGTTTAGCATATGTTAATGTGGGTGTAGCGAAATGCTTGTCTTAGTACCAATGCCATATAATATTATACTAGGGCAGTATAATGCAGT
Organism: Oncorhynchus mykiss; assembly: GCF_057628025.1. Classification (NCBI taxonomy): domain Eukaryota; kingdom Metazoa; phylum Chordata; class Actinopteri; order Salmoniformes; family Salmonidae; genus Oncorhynchus; species Oncorhynchus mykiss. The sequence goes on along the minus strand of NC_143039.1, from coordinate 35,417,087 downwards.
TTCATTGCCAACTCAATACAGTGCCTTCCACCCCTGCCCTGTTTTATACTGTATCTATGTATTCCATGTCGTATTGCCAAAAAATCTCGTGGGAGCAATTAACACAGGCAATCTGTTAGCAGGTAAATGCTTTATTCATAAAGTGGAGCAGGGAGGAAAGCGTGGCTGGAAAACACCTTGCCTCCTTCTTCTTGTTATCCCAACACAATGCTGCTGCTAAACAGGTCTGGATTTATGGTGATTCATTAGCGCTCCCTCCGGGCTTCCAAACACCAGGTTAATGAGAAGATCTTGAAGATCTCCTCCCCTCTCTTTCTCTCCCTCCAAAGATCTCCTCCACTCTCTCTCCCTCCAAAGATCTCCTCCACGCTCTCTCCCTCCAAAGATCTCCTCCACGCTCTCTCCCTCTCCTTCCAAAGATCTCCTCCACTCTCTCTCTCCCTCTGCCTCCAAAGATCTCCTCCACGCTCTCTCCTTCTCCTTACAAAGATCTCCTCCACGCTCTCTCCCTCTCCTTCCAAAGATCTCTGATCACTCTCTTTTTCAAGCCTGAATCTTGCTATAGTTTGATTTCTGGATTTTCCACAGTTTCTCCCGACAGGCTTGCACATAATCACAGCCTCTTTTCAGACTATTTAGGACCGGTATAGCCTGGCCCCAGATCTATTTGAGTGCACCAGCATATGAGTGGGCTATACATAACAAACAGACCAGTTGTGTGGCTTGAAAACAGGCAGTGTGGTTGGAGGTGCTTCAGAAGAAGTGAACCTTGAGCAGTTGCATTGTGTCACGGGCAGTGGCAGGCCTGGGCATGACATGAATGGAGGCCCTGCTGAGGCACTCTGGGTGAGATCACTATGACTAATGAAGTGCTGAGAGATCCTGACACTCGCCTTGACACTTTGAGCAACGTCATTATGGCAGTGACATCATACCATCTACTCACTGCGATGCATAGTGAAGTCACAGGGGGGTGTCGCACTCCCAACAAACAGAGTGTCTGTATGAACGTCTTAGAACACCTATTGTTGATGTTGTGTACATGCTGTTGATTGACAAACCAACTTTCCATTGGGGATAAATAAAGTATTTCTAATCTTATCAAGGAACCAAGGCTTTTTTTAATGAGCAATCACATCACTCTTAGCAATGATTTGGTACCTATGCCCCCGAGTCCTACAGTGTGGCAAGTGTGGTTCCTCTCTCTAGGGCAGGATTCTTCAACTCTGGTGTATGTGTGTTTATTGTATATAAGTGTGTGTGTGTGTGTGTGTGTGTGTGTGTGTGTGTGTTTGCAAGCTCTCACCCGGTGTGTTTGTGTGCATGCGTGTTGCTCTCACCTTGGTCTCCCTGAGGAGGAACTGCAGGTCACGGCCGCTCAGGATGCCGTAGTTTCTCACGTAGCTGGGCAAGTGCACAGTGCTGGTACCGTGCACGGTGGCGTGCACCTCCGTGTAGGTGTGGATGATGTCAAGGTAGGTCTTCTTGTTCTGAAACACACAGTAAGTGGTGGTTACCAGTCAGTAAGACCCTACTACTGTACATTTTGTAGTTCACACTGTGTTTTGTACACAGTACATAACCTGGCCTCATTATAGAGCTCTACGTTGATGTTGAGATTCTCAAAACAGGGTTAAAGGAAACAAAGTATTATATTGTTATTGTATCTGGAACTCTGCCTCTAATCTGCAATGTACTCTTAAAAGTGGATGACACACAGACAACATGAAAACAATATCTGGTAACACTTAACTTAAATGCTGACAGGCAATGCATTATGATGTGGTTATAACGCATTATAAGACTTGCATGGTCCCTTATGTCTTATTACCGTCTCCTTAAAATGATTTGGATTAAATAACAGCCATAACCTATTATGAGGCCTACTATAAGACATCATAAAGGTTCGTACAATCTTATAACAATTGGAAATGACTAGACTATTATAGCTGAGACTAACACAGGAAATTATGTCAGGCAAGGAGCTCATTGCTGATAAGAGATGGCTCCTCGCTGGAGTAAACTGACTCAAAACACTTTCGAGCAAAACAAACGGAGAGAGTACTGTTGGATCAACATGATCTCTCTCACAAACAAAAGGGAGATAAGCAGAGCTCTGCGTCCCAAATGGCACCCTATTCCCTATAAAGTGCACTCCTTTTGACTAGGGCGCATAGGGCTCTGGTCAAAAGTAGCGCACTATGCAGTAGGGAAAAGGGGACACAAAAATACGTTTCAGGGAGAATGACGATGGAAACTAGTATCCACTGAGAGATGAAAGATGACTCATGCCTTCATTTCCGTCTCATTATCAAAACTGTAATCATGGATATTCATTGGGTTGGTGGCAATTTACAGTAAAAAAAACCCACATCAAATGAAATAAGAGATTTGTTCATACGATTTGAGAAATCTTGATTATAACACTTTAGGTAGGTCTAATGCTTGCAACAATTTCCTGAGCTGTCACACCTAAATACTTTGAATGCAGAACACTCCTAAACTAGTCCATAAAATTGGCTAGTACTCATCAGGCATATTTTTCACTGCACTGCTCATAGAAAGAAAAATGCAATTAGTGAAGGATAGGATTCAGGCGACAGCAGACAGTGGGAGGGGATAACCAGTTTGATCAAGCATCGATTGCGACATCCTCCCCGGACAAACCCCTAATGGTAGGCTGCGGCGGGGCTGCCGTTTAAACTGAAGCAAGGAACAAGAGACTGGAACAGCTGCTTTCCTCTCACCCACGCACGTACATCCTTCCAAGCAGCCCCCAGGTGTGCTCAGGTAGTGGCAAACTGCGCTGGCACCACACATTAGCAAGTCATTTCCAACCCGACAGGATCTGATCATTTAACAAAAAAATCAGTTTAGAATACGTCTGGGCCAGATCTTGCCCTGCAAGTCAGCAATTTTTTTTGACTTATCTGGCAGTAAACATGCATTTTTGGTTGTAGGCCCTTCTAATATAATTTACTTGTGGTGTACAGTTTAATATTTTAAACTAAAGGCAGGTTTATAGCCTGTTTGACCAGGAAGCCTACAATTCAAATAGGCTACGGAAGGATGGAGTCTCCTGCATTCCCACTTCCTTTCCAACAATTGCGATTTAAGAGAACATGGTGGCCTACCGTCCGGAGAGTTAATTAAAGATTCTTAATTGAAGAGAGAAGTTCTCCTGATGTTTCTTATACCATGCCTTACACAAATCAATACATTGGCAGCCTTTCAACATAAGGCTACAATATTTTCTGTCTATAGGCATAGGCTATCAGTGTACCACACAAGCACACACACGCTCACAACATGAGCAGATTAACTTGGTCAAAATGTTTCTTTATTAAAAGACTAATCAGAAAGAATGTGTCGGTAACTCTTCATTATAGTCTAACCTATTTTGAGCGAAAGCGCTGAAGCTAGGGTACGCTGACAAATAGCTTATCACTCGAGTCAATTAATATTAGTTAGCAAACTTAAAGAAAAGAAAATAACAAAATAGCCAACTAAATAGGAGAGCCCACATTTTTTAAATGTTTATCGCTCAGGTCTTAAAAATATGGGTAACCCCTTTTTCCTCTGTATCCATAATGTGCATAAATGAGGTTTTTACTCCCTGTACTCACTTTCATTCAGCTTCACATCAGCAAAAAACAACTCCATATTTCAGAAACTCACTCCATATAGCCTTTGGGGCGGCAGGTAGCCTAGTGGTGTTGGGCCAGTAACCGAAAGGTTGCTTGCTCGAATCCCCGAGCTGACAAGGTAAAAATCGGTTGTTCTGCCCCTGAGCAAGGCAGTTAACCCACTGTTCCCCAGGTGCCGCAGACGTAGATACCGATTAAGGTAGCACCCCGCAGCCTTGATTCAGAGGGGTTGGGTTAAGCGCGGAAGACACATTTTAGTTGAAGGCATTCAACCCTTTCCCTATAAGGCTAATCACTATTTTCCACTGCGTCCTTCTCCTCTCCCACAACAGTAGCCTATTTTTCCCGCAGTGGCTCGTTTTCATGAAGCAAAAATGCAGTTGACACCAAATTATATTCTGACATATTTGGATTGATGAAAGGGGACCCACTAACAATCATTAAAGATAATAAACCTTAAATGTATGAAATGTGCATTTGTTGTTTAGGAACTAAACTCTTCAAATATAATTTAGGATCTGGTCAGTATTTCACATATTTTCACACAGGGATCTGAGGTTGAACTACAACATTCTGGATCCAGGGTCGGATCAAGGGTAATCGGGTCGGGTAGATCCGTGAAGACCTCTAGCACAGAGTAGTAGCTATGTCTCCAGCATCGTTTGACCTTCTAAGTCCAACACAAAACAATATTATAAACAGTTAACAACTCAATAACTTAGACAACGTTCCCCCCAAAAATTCGACCTTCTATGAAAATCCATATTCTAAACATTCCAAAAACAAATCAACCTGCCTACAAGCTAATTCTTTCTGTGCAAAGCAGGCTGATACAGAATGTCTCCAGCGCACACAGCATCCTTTGTTAGCTTTAGGAACAGGAAGGAGAACAGTGGAGTGACTACAGTACATCAGGCTCTCCTTTGAGTGTGTCTTACACAGGCCAGTCGCCCGGCCCCTAGGGATGCCCTATCAGATGCCTCCTGGCAGCCCGTTGTAATGGGAGCCTTAGAGTCTGAGTCCCAAATGGCACCCTATTCCCTATATAGTGCACTACTTTTGACCAAAACTCAATAGGCCTTGGTCAACAGTAGTGCACTATAAAGGGAACAGGTTGCCGTTTGGTTCTCAGACTTAGAGAGAGCAGAGATCCAGGCAGGGATGTGTGGAGGTGGCTACCTGTAATTAGATGGTGAAATGTCTACTCTCTAATATGTGTACCCCAGAGAGCTGGGGCTTGGGTGGAGGGTTAGAGGAAGGTTACGGTAGAAGAGTGGAGAGTAGGAAGGAGTGGATTGTGTACACACACACACACGTGCATATGTACGTACACACACTAGAATGGCAAAAGTATGGAAATGATGATGATGATGATATATGATTACAACAGTGAATCCCACAATGTTACCGCAGTGCAGACTGATTGTTCATTCTCAGTGCCATGCCTAAGGGGGTGAGGGCTGTTTAGGCCAGTAGTATGCCTACAGGCTAGGGCTCAGCTGTTTGTAGTCTAGCCCAATTATTTTCAAAGACATTTCGAATTAAGTATTTTGGATATTTTTGTATTTGAAGTAAGTCGTATTGGAATGCATTTGGAAATACACTTTGAAAGTATTGGCATATATTTGTCTGTGCATTTTTAAATACAAATATTTAAATACTCCATGAATTTGAACCCAGGTCTGTTTGGTCATAGGGGTATTTGAAGTAACGTATTTGGAAACAAGTATTTCAAAATAGTTTAAAATAGTAGGCTATATATAGGAAATCATTTAAAAAATAATAATTTGGCCACATTTGAAAAATACTCAAATACACAGACAATAAGTATTTCAAATACAAATACACATGTACTTGAACCGGAGCGGAACTTTCTCTAGGGACGAGGGGTCATGTCCGCAGGTCTGCTGTCGGTATGTGAGGACTGGAATGAGGTGTTTGCGATAGCAACACTATAGCTTACACTCGCTTAACTGGTTTGGTTTATTAATGACTGGAGGGTCACTCATACCTTCTGTGCTGTTTTTCTGAGAAATCCAGTCAGTTGAAACATGTAAAGCGTTGGTTGAGGATGGTCATCACAAAAAAGGCATTCGCTATGTATACGTGAAGATATCATACAGCTAGGCCTATTTTCTCAAGATGGATACGGTTTTTGACACATCTTCATTTTTGATTAGCGTAACTATTTTCTTAGGACAAATGTTTGTGATAAATGTGTGTGCATGCTTTCTAGTTGGTCTTGATCTATAGTCTTGGATGGATTCAGTTATTTTTTGTCAATGATCTACACAAAATACTCTATATAGTCAAAGATGAAGAAAAATAAAACATTGCTATATCTTGATAAAATAAGTATTTACCCCCATGAGCCAATGCATGTTAGAAACACCTTTAGTCTTTTGGGGTACGTGTCTAAGACTGTGGATTGTGCAACATTTGCCCATTATTTTTTAATCAAAATTCTTCAAGCTCTATCAAGTTGGTTGTCTTGCCATATATTTTCAAGCAGATTTAAGTCAAAACTGTAAAATCGGCCACTCAGGATCATTCACTAGAAAAAACTGAAAAGCAAAGGAGGGGAGGAAAGGAGGAAAGAAAAGGGAGATATCATAGGAGGAAAGGGATCAAGGAAAGAAAATGAGGAAAGGGATCTAAGAAAGGAGGAAAGGACAGTCATCTCGTGCATAGACTGAGGGCGTCCTAATATGGACACTATAGCCACATTTGTGGATTGTACAACATAAAACCAGTAGAAAGAGAGTCTGAAAATTCTGTAAAGAACAAATACAGATCCACAAGCAAATTTGAACGTGTAATTGCACATCCAATAGTTGTAAATTGTCCTGCTGAAAGGTGAATTAATCTCCCAGTGTCTGGAGTTTGCCTGTGCTTAGCTCCATTCAGTTTATTTTAATCATTACAACCATACCCATAACGATGATGCAGCCACCACTATGCTGGAAAATATGTAATGTGTTGTATTGTATTTGCCCCAAACAAAACACTTTATATTCAGGATAAAAAGTGATTTGCTTGCCACATTTTTTTACAGTACTACTTTAGTGCCTTGTTGCAAACAGGATGTATGTTTTGGAATATTTGTATTCCATACATGCTTCCTTCTTTTACTATGCCAATTAGGGTAGTATTGTGGAGTAACTACAATGTTGTTGATCCATCCTCAGTTTTCTCCCATCACAGCCATTAAACTCTATAAATGTTTTAAAGTCACCATTGGCGTAATGGTGAAATCCCTGAGTAGTTTCCTTCCTCTCCGGTAACTGAGTTAGGAAGGACACCCGTATCTTTGTAGTGACTGAGTGCCTTGACACACCCTCCAATTGCCAAGAGTGTGCAAAACTGTCATCCAGGCAAAGGGTGGCTACTTTGAAGAATCTAAAATATATCACTTTTTTGGTAACTCCATTATTCTATATGTGTTAGTTTTGATGTCTTTACTATTATTCTACAAACGTAGAAAACAGTAAAAATAAAGAAAAACCCTTGAATGAGTAGGTGTGTCCAAACTTCTGACTGGTACTGTATATTTACCAAATTAAGAGTCTAATCTCACTCCATAAAAGGTTCTTAAAGAACATTATTCCAGTTCAGTGTGTTTCTGGAATGAGGACACGCTGGTTTATTGTAAGTAACTCATACCTTCTGTGTTGTTCAGAAAAATCCTCTCAGTGTGTGTGTTTGTGTGAGAGTGTCTACGCTAGTGTGCAAATGCGAGTATGTGTGTGCGCGCAAGCACTTGTGTGCCTCCCACCTGTAAATGAAAACTGAGGGACATTGACCCGAGGACCAAGATAATGAAGACAACATGATGTCAGGCTGACTTTGGTGAGGAAGCTGATTCACTGCCTTCCTTAGCTTTTATGGGGAGTAGTATTAGGGAAATAATCAAACCAGTACATCAGCTTGGGGCAGATGATCAAAACGAGAGAGGATAGGCTTTTATTACATTGTAAATCACCTGGAAAAGTATGTGTGTGTGAATGTGTTCTGGAGTTGGGTTAAATGCGGAAGACACATTTCAGTTGAATGCATTCAGTTGTAGAACTGACTAGGTATCCCTCTTTCCCTTTCTGAGGTTTTGTATTGTTTGACAAGACTGCGTTAGCCCATTGAGCTAAGCCGAAGAGGCCCTCGTGTTATGCAGGGCTCACCAGCATGTGTTGCGATACTGGAGCAGATTATTCTGGCAGTGGAGAGAACCTACCAAGTGTGAATACAACCCATGTACTCTCACAGGGGCAATATGACCTTACGCTAAATCATTTGTAATGGGTTATGAGCTTCATTGAATCCAATTAAAATAGAACCGCAAAGGAGCACTTCTTTGGTTTATAGTTCATCCATGAGTTGCTCTTTGATCATGGGATGAAATACTATAGAACAAAAATTTGTTGATGCTGGATAGTAAACAATGTAAAATATTTGATTGGAAGTTTGTTTGCACAAAGGCTTTTCCGGCATTGTTCACTATCCAGCATTTTTTTGTTCTATAAAATAGAACTGCATTCAGTTGTAGAGAATCACGGCCCTTGGAATCTCCAGATACCGTATCTTGGTACGTTTGTAAGTCTGTTCCTGATTCATCAGTCGTGTGTTCTTTTTATTTAACTAGGCAAGTCAGTTAAGAAGGAATTCTTGTTTTACAACGACGGCCTACATCGGCCAAACCCGGACGACGCTGGGCCAATTGTGCGCCGCCCTATGGGACTCCCAATCACGACCGGTGGTGATACAGCCTGGATGTAGCCTATATTTCAGTGAGTTTTTCTGTACAGCTAGAAGAATATGTGTGGGTTTGTTTGTAAGCCTGAGTATTTGTACGTGTGCGAGTGCTCACGCTAGTGTATGCGCCCTAGCGTGTCTGTGAGTGGCTCAGTGAGGAAAAACATGTCAGGGTTACATTGATGGATCTTTGTGCACTGGGAGGACTGTGGGCGCTGTCTGTCAGCCAACATTAGCATTTCAAACACCAGTGTCATCCTCCCCTGATCTAAGGCCAGGGGGACCGGTGTTTCTTTTTTATATCTCTCCCTCCCTCTCTCTCTGTCTAACTTTCTCTCTCCATCTCCATGTTCACACCCTCCCGCCGTCTCTCCTTCCCTAACTCTCCATCTTTCTCTCTTCCTCTCTTTTTCTCACCCACCCTCTCGCTGTCTATATTCTCACCGCACTTTCTATTCTGAATAAAAATATAAACGCAACATGTAAAGTATTGGTCGCATGATTCATGAGCTGAAATAAAAGATCACAGAAATGTTCCATATGCACAAAGCATATTTCTCTCAAATTTTGTGCACAAAATTGTTTCAAACTGTTAATGAGTATTTCTCATTTGCCAAATTAATCCATCCATCTGACAGGTGTGGCACGTCGTTTTAGAGAATCCGCAGACCACGTGTAATCACGCCAGCCCAGGACCTCCAAAACTCACACAGCCTCAACCACCTAATCTCACAACAACAAGACTCAAACAACTGCTGTATCAGAGTGCGCAGAGCCGCAACCAACAGTCACCCTTCATTCTGCCTCGGTGAGTGTGCTCGGCTCAAGCCGGGTTGCCGTGGCAACGGCTCCTTGTGAGGCCTGCTTTTTGGCTGCTCGGTTATCACCTTCCCTCTCCCACTTCAAACATGTCTGTGACTGTTCGAGATGACTTGGTAGATTCAACCAGTTTGCATTGCAGCTCTTGGACACTGTTGGTGGGGTTGTTTAGGGCTATTAACCTGAGGGTTGCTGGTTCACATCCCATGGCTGACCTGGACAATGTAAAGGGAGTGAGCCAGCAGCCAAATGCATCAGTATTCCACGTGCTACCTACTGCCATTGTGCACTTGAGGAGTAAGATATTTAAGTGATAATGCCAGAGAAGCCAGTGTTGAGGATATATTGGCACGAGTGTTGTTGGACCCAAGTTAAAGTCGAGGTCCGGTTAACCGTGCCAATATATTTAAAACAAATTCATTAAAAATGAAAAGCTGAAATGTTTTGAGTCAATAAGTATTCAACCCTTTGTTATGGCAAGCCTAAATAAGTTCAGGCATAAACATTTGCTTAACAAGTCACATAATAAGTTGCATGGACTCACTGTGTGCAATAATAGTGTTTAACATGGTTTTTGAATGACTACCTCCTCTCTGTACCCCACACATACAAACACAGATTCAACCACAAAGACCAGGGCTGTTTTCCAATGCCTCACAAAGGGCACCTGTTGGTAGATACGTAAAAAAAAATAGCAGACATTGAATCCCTTTCAGCATGATGAAGATATTAATTACACTTTGGATGGTGTATTAATATACCCAGTCACTACAAAGATACAGGCCTCCTTTAAAACAGTAACAGAGTTTAATGGCTGTGATAGGAGAAAAGTGATGTTGAGCCATCCTCAGTTTAGCTACTACACAATACTAACTTAACAGAGTGAAAAAAGTAAGTCTATACATTTCAAAACATGCATCCTGTTGGCAACAAGGCACTAAAGTAATACTGCAAAGAATGTGGCAAAGCAATTCACTTTTTGTCCTGAATACAAAGTGTTAACTTCGGTGCAAATTCAATACAACACATTACGGAGTACCACTCTCCATATTTTCAAGCATAGTGGTGGCTATATCATGTTATGGGCATGCTTGTAATTGTTAAGCACTTGGGTGGGGTGGTTTTCAGGATAAAAAATAAACGGAATTGAGCTAAGCACAGGTAAAATCCTAAAAGAAATCCTGGTTCAGTCTGCTTTCTAGCAGACACTGGGAGATTAATTCACTTTTCAGCAGGACAATTTCATTTCGTTTGACCTATTGACATTTCTTTGTATATATATCCATAAAATTATGCCGATTCATGATTTCATGAAGCGGTATGTCTTGTCCTTTCACGGTAATTCTCAATGGGACAGTGGAGATTGAATTTCAATATTGAAACCATGTTGCAAAGGTCGGAGACAGACAGCAAGGTTTATACAAATATCTGCTGTTGAAAACCAAAGGCTAGTCGAAAAGGAAGGGGAGATGATGTCAAGATGTTTTTTTTTACAGTAGAGATCAAATTTATAAATTCTCTGGTTGGGCTGATGAGACAGTGGATTGGTCAGTGAGATGGAACAGTAAATAGGCATTTCAACATCATAGCCTTGGCAGGAGTTAACTTGTGGAATAGACACCGGCTAGAATACGGTTTTAACCAATTAGCATTGACGATTAGAACCACCCCGTTGTATAATGTAGTACACCCCCCCCGTCTCAAATGACACCTACAGCTGAAGTCGGAAGTTTACATACACTTAGGTTGGAATCATTAAAACCCATTTTTCAACCACTCCACCAATTTCTTGTTAACAAACTATGGTTTTGGCAAGTCGGTTAGGACATCTACTTTGTGTATGACACAAGTCATTCTTTCAAAAATTGTTTACAGACAGATTATTTCACTTATAATTCACTGTATCACAATTCCAGTGGGTCAGAAGTTTACGTACACTAAGTTGACTGTGCCTTTAAACAGCTTGGAAAATTCCAGAAAATTATGTCATGGCTTTAGAAGCTTCTGATAGGCTAATTGACATCGTTTGAGAATCAATTGGAGGTGTACCTGTGGATGTATTTCAAGGCCTACCTTCAAACTCAGTGCCTCTTTGCTTGACATTATGGGAAAATCAAAATAAATCAGCCAAGCCCTCAGAAAAAACATTGTAGACCTCCACGAGTCTGGTTCATCCTTGGAAGCAATTTACAAATGCCTGAAGGTACCACATTCATCTGTACAAACAATAGCACTGTCAATAACCTTTTTTTCCTGTAGCAAATGTAGTACATTTCTCAGCGTAAGGAATCAGTGATATTTAATAAAAAGTTGGTGCTGTCTCATATCCATATCTCTCTGCTCTCGTTGTCTCTGTCTCTCTCTTTCTCGCTCTATTGTCGCGCCTGTCCTTCCCCTTATGTTTGCAGTTTCGGTGGTAGTGTTCTGCTCAGTCACAATGTTTACAGGGATCCTTACACTCCCGGGCGAGATGTCCTGTCTTATCGCAATTGAAACACTTTCTATCGTCTGACCCTGTCCATTTTTTCCCTTGTCTCTTGGGTCTCTTCCCCTTTAAAGCCTCCTTTATGTTTATCTACAATTACCACAATAGTTACTATTAGATACTCTGCTCCTTTCTGTTCTTTTCCTCTTCTGAGTCTGGTTGTGGACGCCTGACCTTTTTCTCTCTGTTCTTGCCTTTGTCCCCTGTCCTTATTCTTTCTACAGTCTCTGTGATTGTGGCCCACCTTATCGCAGCGCATGCATGGTTCCTCACACTCCTTGGCCAATGTCCTGGCTTGCTACAGTTGTAACATTTAGGTCCCTCTCTGTCTTCTCTCTTCAAAGTTCTTTGTCTTTTCTCACCTCCACCCTTCTCGGCTATCTCTCCTAGAGTGGCCATTAGATACTCTTGGCTAGTTACTTCTTCTTTCTTAGTTACTTCCTTTTCCTTTGCTCCCTCAGTTCTCTTTTTAGCTTCAGCTAGCCGCACCCTGGCTGTGTCTAATCCTTCTACCTGCTGTTTTCCCTCATTATCCCTGCAATTCTTATGCATTTGTATGATCATGGCTTCTAACTGATCTGTGTCTAAACATTCAGTGAACCCGTACCCCTTTCTCCATTTTGGGCCATAATATACATTTCAACACTAAAATAGATATTTTCTATTTAAACTTTCTCTACATTAGATTATATGGACGGTATACCCGATACAAATCAATACTGTTAGTTTTAAGAATCAACCCTTTCCCACTATTTTGACTAATGCACTAGAGGAATTTAATTCAGTCCATTAAAGTACATTTTAAGCACTTTTTTAATTTAATTGTTTTTATTTTTTCAGTCATCCTGCCAAAATGTCTAACTGAACCATGGCAGCAATCTTTTGCAGCTTTGGGCACAATTTAGTGATCTTGTATGTATTTGTATATGTACAATCCTGTAGGATTGGCTTTAGAAATACAATGACACACACACTTTTTTTACTTTGGTATTTTGAACTTTTTCGTTTTTAAACTTAACTTCTCTAGGGTAGGGGGCAGCATTGGGAATTTTGGATGAAAAGCATGCCCAAATTAAACTGCCTAGAATATGCATATAATTAGTACATTTGGATAAAAAACCACTCTGAAGTTTCTAAAACCGTTTGAATGATGTCTGTGAGTATAACATAACTCATATGGCAGGCAAAAACCTGAGAAGAAATCCAACCAGGAAGTGGGAAATCTGAGGTTTGTATTTTTTCAACTCTTGGCCTATCGAAAACACAGTGTCTATGGGGTCATATTGCACTTCCTAAAGCTTCCACTAGATGTCAACAGTCTTTAGAACTTTGTTTGATGCTTCTACTGTGAAGTGGGGGCAAATGAGAGGGGAATGAGTTCCATTGCAATTCTACAGACAACGGAATTCTCCGGTTGGAACATTATTGAAGATTTATGTTAAACATCCTAAAGATTGATTCTATACTTCGTTTGACATGTTTCTACGGACTGTAACGGAACTTTTTGGACTTTTCTTCTGTACTTTCCGCTGGACTTGCATGAGTTTGGATTATGTACTGAAAGCGCGAACAACAGGTATTTGGACATAAAAGATCATCAAAGGTAAGTGAATATTTATAATGCTATTTCTGACTTCTGTTGACTACACAACATGGCGGATATCTGTATGGCTTGTTTTGGTCTCTGAGTGCCGTACTCAGATTATTGCATGGTGTGCTTTTTCCGTAAAAGTTTAAAAAAAAATCTGACACAGCGGTTGCATTAAGGAGAAGTGGATCTAAAATTCCATGCATAACAGTTGTATCTTTTATCAATGTTTATTATGAGTATTTCTGTAAATTGATGTGGCTCTCTGCAAAATCAACAGATGTTTTGGAACTACTGAACATAACGCGCCAATGTAAACTCTGATTTTTGGATATAAATATAAACTTTACCGAACAAAACATACATGTATTGTGTAACATGAAGTTCTATGAATGTCATCTGATGAAGATCATCAAAGGTTAATGATTCATTTGATCTATATTTCTGCTTTTTGTGACTCCTCTCTTTGGCTGGAAAAATGGCTGTGTTTTTCTGTGACTTGGCTCTGACCTAACAATCTTTTGGTTTACTTTAGTCGTAAAGCCTTTTTGAAATTGTACACTGTGGCTGGATTTACAACAAGTGTATCTTTAAAATGGTGTAAAATACAGTGGGGCAAAAAAGTATTTAGTCAGCCACCAATTGTGCAAGTACTCCCACTTAAAAAGATGAGAGGCCTGTAATTTTCATCATAGGTACACTTCCACTATGACAGACAAAATGAGAAAAAAAAAAAAAATTCCAGAAAATCACATTGTAGGATTTTTAATGAATTTATTTGCAAATTATGGTGGAAAATAAGTATTTGGTCACCTACAAACAAGCAAGATTTCTGGCTCTCTTTTTAAGTGGGAGAACTTGCACAATTGGTGGCTGACTAAATGCTTTTTTGCCCCACTGAACATGTATGTTTGCGGAATTTTAATTATGGGATTTGAATTTGGCACCCTGCATGTTCATTGGCTGTTGACGAGGTGGAACGCTACCGTCCCATGTACCCTAGAGAGGTTAACCCCAAAACTAATGAATAAAGATTACTGACCTTATCCTTGCAGCTGAGATTCAAATTTTGGTTGGATCTCGTCACCGTTTCTGTCGTGTACCAGTTCGCCATCGGCCTGTAAATAACCCTCAGAATGGGGCCAGGTCTTTAATCTACAGATCTCTGATCTGCCCGTGCACGGTTTTCGGCACTCCCATGGGACGACAGAAACAGGTATTGAGATCCGGCTCGAAGGACCAAGTTGTCAAGAGAATTAGACAGTCTTATAATTCTAATACATTTCACACCGTTAAATACGTTTCAGGGTGGAATTCTTTAGTCATTACTTTAAACATATACATTCCTTTATCAAGTATGCAAGTATAAACACCATGGGACCACGCAGCCATCATACTGCTCAGGAAGGTGACGCGATCTGTCTCCTGGAGATGAACCTACTTTGGTGTGAAAAGTGCAAATCAATCCCAGAACAACAGCAAAGGACCTTGTGATGATGCTGGAGGAAACAGGTACAAAAGTATCTATATCCACAGTAAAACGAGTCCCATATCGACATAACCTAAAAGGCCGCTCAGCAAGGAAGAAGCCACTGCTCCAAGACCGCCATTAAAAAGCCAGACTACGGTTTTCAACTGCACATGGGGACAAAGATCGTACTTTTTGGAGAAATGTCCTCTGGTCTGATGAAACAAAAATAGAACTGTTTGGCCATAATGACCATCGTTACGTTTGTAGGAAAAAGGGGGAGGCTTAAAAGCTGAAGAACACCATACCAACCTTGAAGCACAGGGTGGCAGAATCATGTGTGTGGGTGCTTTGCTGCAGAAGGGTCTGGTGCACTTCACAAAATAGATGGCATCATGAGGTAGGAGAATTATGTGGATATATTGAAGCAACATCTCAAGATATCAGTAAGGAAGTTAAAGCTTGGCCGCAAATGGGTCTTCCAAATGGATAATGACCCCAAGCATACTTCCAAAATTGTGGCAAAATGGCTTGAGGAAAACAAAGTAAAGGTATTGGAGTGGCCATCACAAAGCCCTGACCTCAACCCTATAGAAAATTTGTGGGCAGAACTGAAAGTGTGTGCGAGCAAGGAGGCCTACAAACCTGACTCAGTTACACCAGCTCTGTAAGGAGGAATTCACCCAAGCTTGTGGAAGGCTACCCGAAAAATTTGACCCAAGTTAAACAATTTAAAGGCAATGCTACCAAATAATAATTGAGTGTATGTAAACTTCTGACCAACTGGGAATGTGATGAAATAAATAAAAGATCCTAACTGACCTAAAACAGGTAATTTTTACTAGGATTAAATGTCAGGAATTGTGAAACTGAGTTTAAATGTATTTGTCTAAGATAAACTTCAGACTTCAACTGTATGTTCATAGGGAAAAGTAGGACTGAAGGTTGATGTTATGGAAATGGCACCTTGATAACTCCAATGCAGGAACTTAACAGCCTACCTTTACTTCATCTTCCATTGCAGTTAACTACTACCAAATCATACCAGACCTTTTTTTAAATTCATTAACTCAAATCAAAACCATTGTGTAGCCTAAGTAATAAATTATACATTTTGCTCTAATTGAGATTTAATACTTCGGCAACACATTTACTAGCACGAGAGCAGCGATACGCATGGAGGCACTCCAGACAGCAAGAATAGTGGATTATTCTCATTAGAGTTTGCCGGTGAAATGATCTGAAAGTTGTGCTTGAGTATGTAGACCACACAGTAACGGCAGACAGATGCCTCCTCTGCTGTGCCTAATTACATTTAAAGCCACTCATAAAGCCGATAAATCTCTCCTATATGGATACAGCAATTACCGTCCATTCTGTACCCGTTATAAATCAGACCTCCGCACACAATTGCTGCACAACAAATGGCACCCTATTCCCTACATAGCGCACTACTTTGGACCAGGGTGCCATTTGGGACGCAAACGGCTCCATTCACACACCTGCAGAGAGGGGAAGAGAGAAGCTAGCGGTGCACTTCAGCATACTGATGAGAGACAGGGAATATTCCCCTTAGTGAAGAGCTTCTGGGTTCTGTGTGACATTACATGGGAAAAACAAATGACCATCAGAGACAAAGCGATTGGAGGCAATGATGTTTGTTTGGTCCCTGAATGTTGTTAAAGTCGCAAAGGTACTTGGTACTAGATGTCTCACTACACAGGATCTCTGACCTCTTATTTTTGTACGCCCACCCCTCATCATGTTCTAGCCTTGTAGGGAGCAGTAAATACCACAATCCCAAGATATGAGGGAGTTGAAAGGCTGTTTCCTGGTTTCCTTGATGAAAAGCAAATAGCCGATCAGGTCTCGTGACATCACAGTAGTCCCTCACAAGGCACTGCAGCCAGCCCCCGCAGATTCAGGGAGGGAAAGTGCGAGGGAGGCCTTTTCTTCTCATGTTCATTCATTACCAGACTCCTCTGAAATGGCTGTTTAATTAAAAACTGAGGCAATGAACACGACGGGGTGTCTGATTAGCTGCTAATGTTTTTCAAGGAGAAGTGATGGGAGTTTGGCACTCTGCCCTTTAAGAGAGACTAAATGGCCTACTGTGCTGTGCCGCATGCGGGTTTGAGAGGGTGTGTGGCAAGCCGCACTACATGGTTAATATAGGCCTGTTGTGTTAGACATAAGTGTTGTGTGTGGATGCTGGTTCTGCAAGACATGGTCATTTCTTTGTGTGGTCACAGACCTGAGTTCAAATAGCATTTGTTGTTGAATGACCTGGCGCAATGGCACCAATCGAATAGTCCCAAAAGTGCAAACCCTGCGCATCTGGTACACCAGGCTCAATCTAATACACCTTTGAGAGAAAATAAATACTATTTGAACCCAGGTCCCTTAACCGGGATGACCAGGTTGGGTTGTGGGTGGCATGACTGGTATCTCACAACTCTCATCTGCAGACTATGTGTCAGCTGATTATGATAAAAGCTAGGCGTTGTTCGCCACAGATCTGAAATGACCTCTGCTTTTTTGTTTGTAGAATCTGCTTCCGCCTGAGTTCCGCTGGTTGCGTCCAAAATGGCACCCTATTCCCTTTATAGTGCAGTACTTTTGGCCAGGGCCCATTTGGGATGCACACCCTGTGTGTTAGACCTCCGAAAGATGGCTGGCTTAAAATGTTCCAACCGGCTTCTTTACAATGTTTGTCATCATCGCAGCCCTTATCAAATCTCACCAAGACATACAGAGTAGGCAGTAATCCAACAATGTGTAATGTGCCAACGAGCGAATCGCACGCAAAACGCTTGTGGCTGGTGTAGCTACAATCTCTAAACCCTTTATGTCTTAGATGAAATAATCCCTGCGACAATGCCTCTGCACAACAGAGTCTGAGTTGGAATATATTATAACTAATCAGTGAGTAGAGCTGAAATCAACTATTTATCAACATAATAATAATAAACTCAGGAATATGGTTTCTAAAGGAATACTACTAGTCTCCATTAAATCTCCCAAAAAACTTTGCCCAAGGTTTTCAAAGTGTTCCAGTGAAATTCTTTCAAGAGTTAAGGAACTGGGTTGCAATAGATTCCATATACCGGGTCCCAAGAATTTATGGTGTAGCGTCTCTGGTGCTTTCATCTTGAAAGGCATTCTGTACAAAGCAAGGCTCAGTGGACACTGTCACTTCAGTCACTACAGTCTCCTTAAAAGCATCCACAGTGTTGTCTATTTCCCTGTGATCAAGGGATGGGACCAGTTTCCTATTGAACTCAACTGAGCAGCACTTCCTTCTCTTTGAGCTCTATTCTAGTAGTGTTGATGTCTGGGAACTAGATCACGTATAATTTGTTGTTCTAAACAAGGAGAGTCTCCAGTTGGTGACATGATATTCAAAATTCCAACTGAAGAACACTACTCTACCATATTCAGCTTCACCCTCAATGTTGATGTAGACAAAAGCATATATTTTTGTCCACGACAAAACGTTACCACTGCTCCCAAATAACTAAGAGCTGAGCAGAGTTTGTACACAATGTAAATAACATTATAATACATGCTATGTAGCAGACACATTTTCCCAAAGCAACAGTGAGTGCATACATACATTTTAAGTATGAGGGTGATCAGATTTCAACGTCAGACAACACCAAGACACATTAGGCACCCCCAAGAGTGAATGTTTAATTTGAACACTGCCGGAGTTTAACGCAAAACCTTGGCCATGCCACGGGATACACAAGCTGAAGCGCCGTACCTTCCAGAAGTTGTCCACCTTGCCGTAGACCAGCGACTGGTTCTGCCGCTTGACTTCGTCAATATGGCGGATGTCGCTGGCATTCAGGTGTTGCTCCACCACAAAGCCCAGGAAGCTGTTGTCTGGCGTGTGGGCTGCAGGGGAAATAAACCACACAATATAACTGTCATTACACAGCTCATCTGGGATCACAATGATTATAGTACTGAAGCTAGTTAGTTCACATTCATCCATTTATATACAGGAAAAGGAAAACAAGCCACAAACACAGGCTGTCATTGTACAGTTAATGGGGAACACAATGATGATTATAGGTGGGTGATGTTAGTTCATTTTAAAAAAGCAATTCAATTGCCAGCACCATAATCGCTATGAGATCTCCATAGGACAACAACTATTTTTCTCTACATAAGTTGATTTATTCATGCATATGCTGTACAGAAACGAGTGAATAGCATTACAATAGGCCTAATGATTAGGCCTATGAGTAGGCTATCTGTTGTGTTAGCGAAGTAGTCATCTGACTCATGCCTAGAAGTGGAAAGTAAATATGAGGCTTATGTTAACCAATGAACACAGTTCCACATAGAAATGTGAAGTGGTGCGCCGGAGTCTGGCGCAGCGTTAACGCTCCCAAATCCGGACCACACATGGAGATGGGTGTTTGAGTCCCGGCTCGGCCAACTGTCTATTCCTTAAATAATTTCTGTGCCCGACTCGCTCTCCCTCCTTATCTGTATCCACATCTGTCCCATCATAAAACAATACAATTATGTAAGGGGATCTCCAGAATAAAAGAGAAGATAATGTAATGTGTTAATGAAATGTGAATTGATGATTTAACGTTCTATGATTAGAGCCTTAGTATTCCGTTTCTTCGTTGCGAAATGGATGGTGGTACTGTAACTATGGAAATTAGCTTGGCAACAGGTCAGAAATGGGCAACGGCACATACAGAGATTTGAAAATTAAGACAATGTAAAAAAAATGTTTTTAAATGGGGGCTTCCATGACCCCCCCCCCAAAAAAAAGCCAACAGAAATGTAATTGAAATAAAACTAGGTTGGGTCCCAAAGTCCACATGGCAGTACACTTTTGACCAATGCCCTGTATGCTGGGCCTGGTCAAAAGTAGTGCACTATATAGGGGGAGGGGTGCTATTTGGGATACTTCTCATCCTGACTCTCTGGGCTTTGCTTGTTGATGGACTTGTACCCTCTTACAGACCTACACTACATTCTCTGCGTCAAGAAAGGGGAGGGAGGGTTTTAGGCTACATGTAGCATCCTGTTCCTTCTCCACCGGGCCTGTTAAGTTGTTACATCAAGCCGTTTGTGGAAGTGATTTAATATACGCTCCTCGAGGGAGTTTACTGCTATTTTAGAGCCATTGCAGAGCGCCAGTAAATCATGTGCAGAGACGACGTGTTGGGGGAGAAATTCACCGTCGCCACGCAATGTGGTGATAATGGAGGCTGGCCGAGAGAGGGAGCTGCCGTCAGTTTCTACGGCCCAGGTGGGAAAGGGATGTGTTAGGACAACATGAGTTAAATCTTTCAACACAACAGAGAGCATTCCTCAAGACAAGCGGGTATGGGATGTGCACTGCATGCTCCCCCCGATTGCCATGTAGGGAAGACGGCGATGTCATCTACAAAATAGCTTACAATACTCTACTCAGCAAACTGGATGCAGTCTATCATAGTGCCATTCGTTTTGTTACCAAAGCCCCTTATACCACCCACCACTGCGACCTGTATGCTCTAGTCGGCTGCCCCTCATTACTTAAGTCTATGATAGTAATCCTCCACCTTATCTCAGCTCACTTGTCATGATAACAACACCCACCCGTAGCACGCGCTCCAGCAGGTATATCTCACTGGTCATCCCCAAAGCAAACACCTCCTTTGGCCGCCTTTCCTTCCAGTTCTCTGCTCCCAGTGACTGGAACGAATTGCAAAAAAAATAGCTGAAGCTGGAGACTTATATTTCCCTCACTAACTTTAAACATCAGCTATCTGAGCAGCTAACCGATCGCTGCAGCTGTATTTGGTCCACCTGTAAATAACCCACCCAATCTACCTACCTCATCCCCATACTGTTTTTATTTACTTTTTGCTCTTTTGCACACCAGTATCTCTACTTGCACATCATCATCTGCTCATTTATCGCAGAAAAGGTTTGTGGGCCCAGCTGGACTATGCCAAGACGCCAGGCCAGTCGACTTCAATCAGCCGGCCAAAACAATACACACACCCGGGCTCGGCACTTCATAGCAGGCAAACCATGCATAATGTAATGTAATTTGGGTAATTTTGTGGAAGTCATAAAAAGTCATTGGAAAACGTCTTGCACTCAAGCTGACTGGATACATTCAGAAACGCAGCAGGAGACTTTGTTCCGGTTCTGTTGGCATGCATTGAAATGCGTTGCAAAATAACTGAATTAACAGATTTATTTTCCAAATAATTTGATGGCCCCCGGATTAAGGGATGCCACCAAAGGTTTTCTAAAAAAACAACTGGGGGGGGGGGGGGGTTCTACTAAGCTATATGGAATTGCTTTAAGAAAGTCATATCAAGTGCCATTTTGCTATTTTATTGGGAATCTTAAAACCCCCCCCGAAGTATAAAAAAACCATTGTAATTTGGCTTTACTGCTATTAGCCCATAGCATTGAATAGCATTCACTAAATGGAACCACAGTCACCAAAAAATCTAAAGGCAGTTTGTTCAGAAGTCTCCGTCCTATATCTGAGAGATATAACAAAGATCAGGAACCACATTTTTTTGGGACATGCATTTGACCGCTTATTTTTTGCCATTAAACTATCCCCACATATGCACTGAACAAAAATGCGACATGCACCAATTTCAATGATTTTACTGATTTACAGTTCATGTACAGTCGTGGCCAAAAGTTTTGAGAATGACACAAATATTAATTTTCACAAAGTCTGCTGCCTCAGTTTGTATGACGATAATTTGTATATACTCCAGAACGGTAAGAAGAGTGATCAGATGAATTGAAATTAATTGCAAAGTCCCTCTTTGCCATGCAAATGAACTGAATCCCCCCAAAAACATATCCACTGCATTTCAGCCCTGCCACAAAAGGACCAGCTGACATCATGTCAGTGATTCTCTCATTAACACAGGTGTGAGTGTTGACGAAGATAAGGCTGGAGATCACTCTGTCATGCTGATTGAGTTCGAATAACAGACTGGAAGCTTCAAACGGAGGGTGGTGCTTGGAATCATTGTTCTTCCTCTGTCAACCATGGTTACCTACAAGGAAACACATGCCGTCATCATTGCATGGCACAAAAGGGGCTTCACGGGCAAGGATATTGCTGCCAGTAAGATTGCACCTAAATCATCCATTTTCGGATCATCAAGAACTTCAAGGAGAGCGGTTTGTTGTGAAGGAGGCTTCAGGGCGCCCAAGAAAGTCCAGCAAGCGCCGGACCGTCTCCTAAAGTTGATTCAGCTGCGGGATCCGGGCACCACCAGTACAGAGCTTGTTCAGGAATGGCAGCAGGCAGGTGTGAGTGCATCAACACGCACAGTGAGGCAAAGACTTTTGGAGGATGGCCTGGTGTCCAGAAGGGCAGCAAAGAAGCCACTTCTCTCCAGGAAAAACATCAGGGACAGACTGATATTCTGCAAAAGGTACAGGGATTGGACTGCTGAGGACTGGGGTAAAGTTATTTCTCTGATGAATCCCCTTTCCGATTGTCTGGGGCATCCGGGAAAAAGCTTGTCCGGAGAAGACAAGGTGAGCGCTACTATCAGTCCTGTGTCATGCCAACAGTAAAGCATCCTGAGACCATTCATGTGTGGGTTTGCTTCTCAGCCAAGGGAGTGGGCTCCCTCACAATTTTGCCTAAGAACACAGCCATGAATAAAAAAAATGGTACAAACACATCCGAGAGCAACTTCTCCCAACCATCCAGGAACAGTTTGGTGACGAAAAATGCCTTTTCCAGCATGATGGAGCACCTTGCCATAAGGCAAAAGTGATAACTAAGTGGCTCGGGGAACAAAATATTGATATTTTGGGTCCATGGCCAGGAAACTCCCCAGACCTTAATCCCATTGAGAACTTGTGGTCAATCCTCAAGAGGTGGGTGGACAAACAAAATCCCACAAATTCTGACAAATTCCAAGCATTGATTATACAAGAATGGGCTGCCATCAGTCAGGATGTGGCCCATAAGTTAATTGACAGCATGCCAGGATTGCAGAGGTCTTGAAAAAGAAGGGTCAACACTGCAAATATTGACTCTTTGCATGAACTTAATGTAATTGTCAATAAAAGCCTTTGACACTTATGAAATATTTGTAATTATACTTCAGAATTCCAAAGTAACATCTGACAAAAAATATCTAAAAACAATGAAGCAGCAAACTTTGAAAATTTATATTGGTGTCATTCTCAAAACCTTTGGCCACAACTGTAATTTCAATTGACTGATTTCCTTATATTCATTAGGCCCTAATCTATGGATTTTACATGACTGGGAATACAGACTGTTGGTCACAGAGTTAGTCATAGGCTGTTGGTCATAGAGTTGATCAGGCTATTGATTGTGACCTGTGGAATGTTGTACCACGCCTCTTGAAATGGTTGTGCGAAGTTACTGGATTTTTGCAGAAAACGAAACACTGTCGTACAGATTGATCCAGAGCATCCCAAACAGGCTCAATCGGTGACATGTCTGTTGAGTATGCAGACCATGGAAGAACTGGGATATTTTCAGCTTACAGGAATTGTGTACCAGATCCTTGCGACATGATCCTGCCCACTGAAGTCGGCATTCCATTTGCAGCCTATGAATGCAGCCTGAATAAATAATTAACTTAGGTTATTTAAGAACTCATAATAGTAAAATAGGAAATCATAATGTTATTAATTAATAAGTGCTGCGCTTATAGCACACTATATTTTATGATCATGTTATAAATATATGTTTGTTAACAACTAGGGGTTATAATCCTATCGATTAACATATGTAGCCTATAACGATGTTGGAAAAAAATTGTTTCATTTGGTTTTGTATTCAGTGCAGTATGTATTCATTCATATGATCTCATTTTAAGAAGGGATGTTCTCTACCCTGACACTTGTTTTAACCATGTTAACCAAGTTTTCAACCAAGTGTTTGAAAATCGCAAATCATAATCTCAATTCCAATATCTGGCAAAAAAAAAGGCAATTCGATATTTTGTCCAAATCATGCAGCCCTATAAAGCAGGTATGTTAAAAAGGGCTGTATTATCCACAGGCGGTCGGTCGGTGGCACCTTAATTGGGGAAGACGGGTTCACAGTAATGGCTGGAACGGAATAAATGGAATGGTATCGAACACATCAATCACATAGTTTCCATGTACTCCATTCCAGCCATTATTATGAGCCGTCCTTCCCCTCAGCAGCCTCCTGTGCTAGGAACATATGGAAATTGGCTCCAATTTCATTAATATCATTAAAATACTATATACCTATCCCTCAGCAATATTTAAAAGAGAAGATCATAGATAAATTCAGCTTAATCTCAAGTCATACCTAACCAAATCATCCCTACTGCCTCTCAAGACCCCGATGGAGGACTCACTCTACTTATGGAAACCTCATTTGTTTTTCAATTTTAAATATTTGGGAGTAAATATACTATATTTCCTACCTTAGATAAAACCACTGACAGAAACTTTAACAGAATGCTCAAATCAATCCAACCTCTACTAGATGGAATATTATACCGGTTGAATTAACTGGCAGAATATCTATTGTCTCAATGCTTCCCATAGATCCCCTTCTGGCAGGTGGGAAACATGGCTTCCGGGTGGGGCTGGAGGATGGGGACTGAGGGGGGAAATGGGTTGGGGTTATCATTGTAGGCATTTCTCCCCAAAAAATTGTACGTGTAACCACCTCTGGATTTTTTAAAAAATACAAATAAAGTTGGCCACTAAAAAGAAAGAAAGGCAGCAGCAGCAGCGAGTGAGGACGGCCAAGTGTTGTTACTGGAGAACATAGGACAATTAAAACTTTGTTTGAAAAGTGATTGACAATTCTATGAACATAATGGACAGAAAGAAGAAGAAGAAGAAAAAGAAAACATCCTGCTTAATGAACAACCCTCACTAACTACCATATGGTTGTCGTACAAACACACACGGCCCCACCACACACACGCTCTCAGGAAGCCAGCATGTTGTCCATTCATTAGCGTTGTCAGGGAGGGGTGTAAAGGGGATGGAATGCACAAGGCTCAGTTAAGTTATCACCAGGGCTTATGTGTATCGAGAGAGAGAGACAGCGCGAGAGAGAAAGAAAGAGAGCGAGAGACAGACAGAGAGAGAGACACACACTCAGAGACAGCGTGAGAGAGAAAGAAAGAGAGAGCGAGAGAGAGACCCCCTGACTCAGCACTTTGTATCCCATTGAGGAGAAAATGCTAAATTAATGCAAACAGCAAAGCAGGCCCAGCCCAGAGCCGCACTGGCACAAAGGGTAAGGCTGAACCTGTTGTTCTTAAAGATGAGCACTCACATTATTTGGCAGGCATCTTCTCTCTCTCTGTATCTGTATCACTACATCTTTCATTATCTCCCTCCCCGTCCGTCTCTCCCTCACTCGTCGTGTCCCCCTCACTCGCTGTGTATAGTGGACTACTTTTTACCAGGGCCCATAGGACCAGCTCATAGGGTATAGGATGGAATAGGGTGGAATTTGGGATGACTCTCTGGGCTTTACTAAAATGGACTTGGCCCCTCTAAAGTTTATGCTTATAAAGTAATGCAACCGTTCCTAATCAAAAGGAGGGGTAGGGAAAGCAGCCGGTGCCCTCATTCTGTAGCATCCCATTTCACTGGGTCCTTATCGTAGCTCCTGGCCAAGGAAGGATGACTACTTCACAGCTGTCATCTGGCCATAATTCATCATAATCAGATGTTCATTTCTGCCTGAATTTTTAAAATGGCAAAAAAGGAAAACACCATCTGCTGATAAGAAATGTAAGAAAGTGCACTGAGGCCATATGCGTTTCTGCGTGGTTTGTTGATTGTTAAATTCAAAGATGTTGAAATTGAAAGACAAAACATTCTATCGTGAAATGCAATTCTATTCTGCATAGGTTTTGATAGGCCTGGGGGGCGGAGCTAGCATGTTGGAGTGAACGGCTGTGCGTGAGAGGCTCCTGCAACTTTTTTGCGAAATAATCTAACTTAACCTACTTTATGGCATTTTTTACAACAAACGTTTCTTTCTTAAACAAGATTGTAACTTTTTATATGAAAATGCCGAGTAAGAAGCGACCAAAGGACAATAAATCCACAGCGGAGGCCTACTCCCCACTAAACAACGAGACAGACATGGCGGGAGGCACAATGCAACAACGTGACACTTACAGAACTTACCCGGGCTTTGGGGGAGCTACGTGTTGCTATAGCTGAGGATCTTAAGGCCACTATTGCTGAACTGAACACCAAAATCGAGAGCATCATTCGAACGGTCGCTTCGCATGGCCAGAGTATTGTGGACCTTGAGAAAGCTTCTGAATTCAACGCTGGTAGGATCGACGAGTTAGAGAAGCTATGCACGTCATTGCAGGATAGTGTGCAGAGGCTTCTGTGAAAGTGGTGGACCTGGAGGGCCGATCCAGACGTAATAACCTTCACGTTGTTGGTCTGGTAGAGGGGGTAGAGGCGGGCTCTCGCCCCACCGATGCAATGGGATCGGATGTTTTGTATTCGGATCCCCAGCTGGACCGCGCTCATCGCTCCCTTGTCCCAGTGCCTGGACCGGGCCAACGTCCTCGCCCAGTAATCATCTGTTGTCACAGTTTCAAAACCAAGGATCTTATCCTGCGTGAAGCTCGAATGAGGGGCAACCAGTCACATAAAGGGCATCCATTCCGTGTATATGAGGATTATGCGCCCGATGTGGCAGAGCATCGCGCCGACTACAGAGATGTCATGACCAAACTCTACAAACTCCATCTTCGCCCAGCCTTACTCTTCCCTGCAAGACTAAGAATTACCCCGCCTTCCGGTGAGAAGATTTGGCTCTCCTCGGTTCTGGACGCAGAGAAGTTTATCCGGGGATATACACCAATCCCCCGTACAGGTTAGAGTGCCTTGTTATTGCGTGTTAGGGTCTGCTCATGGACTCGAATCCATACTATACCATATTGGCTGAAAACGTATTAAACGGGCTCAACAAGGGCTACCGAACATGTAAGATGCTGAGCAGACCAATGGATGGCGGTCAGAGCTCTCATTTAACGTTAAATTCACTTTCATCCCGGCTGTGCTCAGAGCGATGCATATTTTTACTTCCAGGTTTGATCACTGACACCTTCGGACGGATATACTTATATTCCCCCACTTTTGTTTTGTTTCGTTATTTATTTTACAATCCTTACATTATTCTTACTACCATACCATTTATTTATTGCTTGCAGGGGACTGGGGGTGGTGGTTGGGAGGGGGCAGACACCTGGTTAGCAAGTTGATGTTTTGTGCCGTTCTGCCTTTGCCTGGCCGTGGGCCGCTCTCCCGACTAGAGTCCCACTAGCCCTCTGTAGTGCTTATGTCTGTGTAGGTGTGCGTACATATAATTACTATTTGTACTTTATTACTATTTTCTCTTAGCATTTTAGTATTATGTATGTGTATATTTTAAATCAGTGTAGATTGTTATATATATATATATATATATATATATATATATATATAAATAATTTATTTTTTATTAAACTTTATTTTTTTTAATGGGGGGAACGTTTAATTTAACAAATCCTTGTTCCAATCTCCTGACCCACAGTATGTAAAGGTACGGCTGACTATGTCGGTTGCGGATGGTTTATGTTTTGACCGGCAGTGCTTAGCAATATAATCTTGAGGCTATATCTTGCTTATCTCTGGGATTGACCCAGGATGAGGCTTACATGCACAATATGTTTAAGTTGCAACTTATTCTGTTTAGGTTTATTAGATGCTAACTGAACACTTAACTCACGGGAGCCTCCTCAGTTCATATGTTAGTAGAAGTTCTAGGATAGTGAGAGGTGAACGTATAGTTGGGATTTAATTTTTGTTTTACCTCTTGTTCGAGGTCGCGCCGTGCTTTTTTGGCATCGGCCAGACAATGTGTTTATTATTTTTATTTTTATTTCTCTCCTGTTTGTGCATGCCTGTTAAATGTGGGTTGATGGGGGGGGGGGGGGGGTAAGTGTTGGGGAAATTAGGGGAACAGGGTGGGAAGTAAAGGTGCTTGCAGGGGGAGGGGTGGGTTGGATACTGCTTGGGTGTAGGTGCTACATATGCTGATTGTGATGGTTTGGTGCGCTTTCTTACCTTTTTATCAAGTTACATGGTATGCAGGCCACCATAGGAACTACAAACGAGAGGAGGGCGGGGCTTACATTCACTTCCTGGAATGTCAAGGGTTTAAACGAACCAATTAAGAAGGGCAAGGTCCTAGCCCACTTGAAAGCACTCTCGTCTGATATTATATTTTTGCAAGAAACCCATCTGAAGAATAACTCTCATAGCAGACTTAAGTGTAGGTGGGTGGGGCAAGTGTATCACTCTAACTTCTCTGCCAAAACGAGAGGCACAGCGATTCTGGTACGGAAAGGAATTCCCTTTCTACATAAAACCACTATTGCGGATAAAGAGGGTCGGTATGTGATCGTAATAGGAGAAATCCACTCTACCTCAGTAAACTATGGGCCAAACATTAACAACCCCTCTTTTTTCAAAAGAGTCCCTGCCCTGATTCCAGATATCTCCCATACTAACCTGGTCATTGGAGGGGTTCTTAACTGTGTGCTAGACCAATATTTGGATAGATCCTCTACCCGGCGAACCCCTACCTCCTATTCAAGCGAATTCTTGAATACCTACATAAAAAATTCAAACTTATTTGATATATGGAGGATCGCTAACCCTACAGGTAGGGAATAATCCTTTTACTCTCATGTTCACAAGGTTTACACTCGAATTGACTACTTTTTGTTGGATGCTAGACTACTCCCCTATACCTGTAATGTGAGGTATCATGATATTATAATCTCGGACCACAGTCCACTCACCTTCTCCCTGAGATTGGGTGACATTGTACCAAACGAGAGGGTCTGGAGGTTGAATCCTCAGCTCCTCACAGAACCAACATTCTGTGAATATCTTAAAGACCAAATGACATTTTTCTTTGATACCAACGACAACACAGAGACCTCCCCAGCATTATTGTGGGAAACACTGAAGGCTTATCTGAGAAGCTGTATCATCTCCTTTCAGGCTGCCAGGAGTAGGCAAAACAGAGGAAAACTGGAAGAACTGGAGGGACAAATTCACTTACTGGATAGGGAGAATGCTAGCCACCCATCTATGGAGAAACATAAAAAAATTACCTCTTTAAAATTCGAATATAATCAGATTCTCTCAGCTAAAATTGCTAAATCTTTTCTCTATGCCAAGCAAAAATATTTTGAGTTTGGTGACAAACCACACAAATTACTCGCCAGACAACTTCGAAAAAATGTGAGTGACCGAATGATTCACAGGGTTAAATCTGCATCTGGGGAATTACTCTCTTCCCCCAAAGACATCAATGACAGATTCCGGCAGTTTTATGAGACTCTATATACATCTAAAGCAGATCCTAACCCCTTAATTATGCAAACATTTTTGGAGGACTGTAATCTTCCTGCCCTGAACCAGGAAGATTCTAACTTCCTGAATAAGGAAATATCTCTTGATGAAATTCGAGAAACAATTAAATCTCTAAAGAGTGGCAAGACCCCGGGCCCAGATGGATACCCTGGTGAATTCTATAAAACATTCAGCAACATGCTCTCTCCCTACCAGCACAAAATGCTGGTTCAGGCCAATGAGGATGGAGCTCTCCCTTCTACTTTGGATGAAGCGTTCATTACAGTTATACATAAGAAGGGTAAAGATCCAGAAGAGGTAGGGTCATACAGACCAATATCTCTCCTTAATACAGACCAAAAGATTTTAGAAAAACTCTGGCTAACAGGCTTAGCACTTTAATTGGCAAATTGGTCCATTCGGATCAGACCGGCTTTATCCCTAACAGAAACTCATTCTTCAATCTCAGGCGCCTCTTCAATATTATGTATTCTCAGAGGTTACCCAACGTGGACCTTGCCGTCATATCTCTTGACGCCGAAAAGGCCTTTGACCAAGTTGAGTGGCCCTATCTATTCAAGGTCCTACAGAAATGTAATATTGGAGATAGGTTCATAAATTGGATCCAGCTTTTAAATAGGAACCCCTGTGCCAGAATACTCACTAACCAATCATTGTCGCCCCGATTTAACCTCAACAGGGGGACAAGGCATGCTTGCCTATGCTCTTCGCCCTAATTATCGAACCGCTCGCTCAGACGATTAGATCTCATGCAGTAATACACGGCTATAATACTAAAGATACTCTAAATAAGATCTCCCTATACGCAGATGACATCCTCCTCTATGTAACAGAACCCCAGGCTAGTAAACCAGCTATTCTTGATGTGATCAATTTGTTTGGTACCTTCTTGGGATACAGAATAAATTGGAACAAGAGTGAATTAATACCCATACGGTCGCAAAATACCTCCTGGCTAGAACATCTCCCATTTAAGTTATCTTCAGAAAAATTTACCTACCTAGGAATTGTAGTTACCAAACAATACTCCTTACTATTTAAAGAGAATTTCCCCTCTCTGATACAAAAACTCAAAGCAAACATACTATTTTGGAAAACTCTCCCAATTTCTCTGCTCGGAAGAATTAATGCCATTAAAATGGTCTTCCTCCCACAACTGCTCTACCTATATCAGAACATCCCAGTATTCATACCTAAATCCTTTCATAAACAACTGGACTCAATTATCAATCCTTTCATCTGGGATTATAAAACACACAGGATAGGTAAAAAACACCTCTGTAAATCCAAGATGGAAGGAGGATTGTCTCTTCCAAATTTTATATTTTATTACTGGGCCGCTAACCTCCGCGTTGTTACGTTTCTGTTGAATGATGTACTTCCGGCATCCAGCTGGCTTGGTATGGAGCGTGAGGAGTGTCACCCCTTCTCTATTGGCGCTGTGATTTTGTCGCCTGTCAATCTGGAGATGTCACTTTATTGTAACAATCGTATTATACATAGCACAGTCCGAATCTGGAAGCAAATTAAAGTCCACTTTGAGCTTAGACCAATGTCATTCATGCTCCCTGTCGCCAGGAATCCCTCCTTTGCCCCTTCTAACCTTGATAACACCTTTGAGCGATGGGGAGAGTTGGGGATAAGTACCATAGGGGATTTATACATAGAAGGGACATTTGCTTCCTTTGAGTTGCTGAGGGAAACTTATAATCTTCCCAGAAGTAATTTTTTCAGATACCTACAAATTAGAGACTACGTTAGAAAACACCTCCCAACATTTGGGAATGCTAAACCTTCCATGTTTGACGGATGCATAAAAATATGCCCCACCTCAGATAAACTGATATTGCGTCTATATGATGCTTTTCAATCTGTTAGCACACCTTCTACAGATGCCATCAAGGCAAAATGGGAGGAAGAACTAGGGACTGACATCGCGGTGGCAGACTGGGAAGAGAGCTTGGAGTATATCCACACATGCTCCATTAATTCCAGACATCGTCTCATACAATTCAAGGTATTACACAGATTACACTATTCCAAAACTAAACTGCATAGGATATTTCCTGACACATCCCCTACATGTGATAAATGTCAGGCTGCGCAGGGTACAGCCTGACATTACTCCACTGCTTTGCCCTATGCTCTAGCTTGCATGGTTATTGGTGTGGAATCTTGTGGATCCTCTGAAGTTTTGGAGACTTCAATAGATCCAGACCCGCTTCTGATAATCTTGGGAGTATCTGAGTCCCTAAACGGATTAACCAACCCCCAAAAACAACTAATCTCGTACGGTCTCATCTCGGCAAAAAAACTAATCTTGTCGTTTTGGAAAAGGAGGGAAGCGCCCTCTACCAAATTATGGCTCAGTGTATTGGCAAACACTGTACACTTAGAAAGAATTAGATATATTCTGAACAATAAATGATCAACATTTGATCAAATCTGGCAGCCTTTCCTCTCCTACTTGGACGAGTCGGCGCTGTGAATTTGTACTTATTAACGCACTCTCAATTGTAATATTTTAATCTACCTTTGGGCAGCATGTGCTGGCCCTGCCACCCGAGCAGTTGGGGGGGGGGGGGGGGGGAATAGGGGGGACATCTTCCCTCTTTCTTTCTACGTGTCCTTGTTTTGTATGTCGTGTTTTGTATTATTTGTTCTGCACCCAGAACTCTGGGTCTTGTCATTCCTGTATGCTCTTTTATGTTTAGATAAGAATTGTATACCTGTCTTGTATACACCATTCAAGTGTGTGTTTAATATTTTTTTTTTTTATTTGAAACAGGTTTTGATAGGCCTTAAAGTGAAATTCAGGTGTGCCTTTTACGCCTGCTACGTTAGGTTAATCTACTCTAGACTAAATGCATGCCCCTTCAAATCTCCTCTGCTTCTGCATTTCCTCTGCTTGTTTGTTTTCATTTAGGTAATTTCAGTTCAGTGTTTTTCCTGAGGTGGAAGAGCGGATTTAAAACGAAAAGGGGAAAAGTAGCAAAGGCAAAAAAGGAAATAACCATCTGCTTGATAAGAAATTTAAGAGTGCACTGATGCAATGTCCTTTTCTGTAGGGCTTAATGAATGTTAAATTGAATGATGTTAAAATTGAAAGACAAATTCTAGCGTGAAATTCTATTCTGCATAAGTTTTGATAGGCCTTAACGTGAAAAGATATTAAAAATACAATTGGCTGGACATACAGAGACAGCTTTTGATGTACCAAGACAATTTCAGTTTGACATTTAGTTTCCCTATTCAGAACTTGTGGAACATTATTAAGATTATAAACACTGAACTGAAATGACCTAAATGAAAACAAACAAGCAGGGGAAATGCAGAAGCAGAGGTTTGAAGGGCCGTGCATTTAGTCTAGAGTAGATTAACATAACGTAGCAGGCGTAAAAGACACACCTGAAACTACATCCCCTACATACTGGTCTTGACAAGAAGAAAAAAAATTACTGGTCGGGGGAGGTTCTCTTCGGCACTGTTCAATCCAGTAAATGTGGAGGAGTTAAGATGGAGTGCCTCCTTGTTAATGTCCAAAAGCGGAAGTCGCGTCACACGCTCTCTTGACATTTCCCCTGAAAACGGAACATCCGGGTTGTTGGGGACTCGGCAGAGGCTAGGAAGAGATAAACATCACTGTAATCAACTTCAGCATTTTACAGGGGGGAGTTTCCCTCTGACAACAGCCGTGATGTGTTCATTAGGGCACGCAACAAATATTTGTATTTACGCTTTGCAACGGAAAATGGAAATTAAGGTTTCTTGTTGGACAAGTCCAGGAATAGCAGTCCTTGTTTTAGTTCGTTTTCTTCTGTTTGGCACCTGGTAAACCCGACCCAGGGCTGGTCTTCCAAACACAAACAGAGAAGACTAGACTAGACAACCTTGGCTGAAGACCTCTAAATGCTCCATTGCGCTGTGCTCCGGAGCCCATATTCACCAAGCCTCTCAGAGTATGAGCACTGATCTAGGATCAGGTCCTCTGTTTCCATGAAATCTTATAAAAAAAACTGATTCTAGATCAGCAGTCCTACTCTGAAATGCTTGATGCATACAGCCCCTGATACCTGTCCTTGTGAACTCTGACAGATGAGACAGACAAAGTAGAGTTGGGAATTTCCACTAACTTAAGTTAAATCTCCAGAATACTGCAGTGTCATCTCAGGAGTTGGGTATGGAAAACATCAAACCATGGACAGTGGTTGGTGTATGGAAGTCAATGCATTTCCCACATCAAAGGGTTCTGCTCGAATTCTCTGCACCTTACCATACATGCACTCACTCACTCACGCACGGACGCTCACTCATGCACACACATCCCAAACGCTGCTACCAAACTCTTATTATACTGCTCAATTTATACACTTTGCCCCCATCCCCCCCTTCCCCAATACACGTGTAAATATTAGACAATAAATTGTGCATTCCTGTATTATACTTATGCTAAAATTGTATTCTATTCTACTGCGATTTGAGTTTGTATTCTTATCTTTTATTAGTTCTTGTTGTTACATTGTCGAGAAGGAACCTGCCAGTAAGCATTTTGCTGGACGATGTTGTCATGACGTTGGCCTGGGGGTAGGTTTATGACAGTCATAAATACCTCTCCCCCCTTTTTCCTCTCTCTACCCTACTGATGTTACATTTGGAAACCCCTTGGTTAACATAGAGATTCTGGGAACATCAGAAGGTGGGGGGAAATTAACCATATTCTGGTAATCCGACCAATTGAACATATGCAGTGGTACTTAATGGATATGATGTCAGTTCGGTTGTCATCTGAGACATTCTCATCAATAATAAGATGACAAACTTTACAGTGTAAAGTCTACACATCAGAGTTATCGGATTCACATGGAATTGTTGTTCAATTTAAATGTTTGAATATGAAATTATTCGTGATGGGATGAAATGTGATTTTAGCTTCTAAAATGTGAGAATTGGGTTTTCATGAGTGAATTAGGCCCGACTCAGTGGCCCGCCCACGTGAAGAGACATCGGTTGTAAACTATGAAACAGACCCCTTTTCTCCCTCCACTATATAAGCCCTTGACGAAAATATAAGCTCCTGTTCCGAGGATGTGAGGACGACGGTCCAATGTCAGAATGGTTCAGATAACTACAGAACGAAGCCAACATCAGCGTGAGCTTTTGTTGCGAATGGTATGAACTTTGAACTCTTATTCACTACAGAAGTGATACCTCCTAGCCGTTGAGTTAGCAACAGCAGCTGCAAACGAGGGTTAGGAAGGAACAGACAGAGTATCCCGTCTATCGCACAACGATGTTACTACAACGTATCCAATTTGACCACCTTTGTCAAAGGACAAAGGACTCGGTTTGGCAACACGGCCTTCCATCTACCACCAACATAAGAGTAAATATTTATTGCATTTTCCTTTTCCAAATGGGCAGTAATTTAGAATGCATAAAATACTGTATTTACGATAGCACAGCTTCTTCCTTTGGTCCTCAGTCTTCCCGCTCTTTCACTCAAACCCAGCCCTTTTCTTTTGTGTAACCAGTCGTCATATCTGTTCCGCCCGCTAGGGACGTTTTCCTTTATGACATAATTTGTAATAAAGGTATAATTCATTCTTTGTATATGTAATTCTGTGTGATTAGTTAGGTATTTAGTAAATAAATAATTAAACCCAATTTTGTATTGCTGATTCAACTTTTTAGCCATGGTTCGTGAAGATAACCAAGAATTTACAACTTTCAGATGAGACTGAATTAAGGTGACGATTAATATTGACTGCTATTGATGTAAAATATTATTAGGTCTTTAAGAGTTTATTCGGAAGATAACAGCTCTATAAATATTATTTTGTGGTGCCCCAACTCTAGTTAATTACATTTATATGATTAGCTCTATCAGGTAATATTAATTACGGCAAAATTATTTTATAGAATAGCATGTCATATCACTTAATCTGGCATAGCCAAAGACACAACAATGTACACCATGCGTATACCGTACATACAACTAATAACACTTTAAAACTTACAATAGTTTTGGTTTGTTCTTAGAACTTTAAACCATATGAAGTGCTCACTCCCAGAACACACATATCCGTCCCAAATGGCATCCTATTTCCTATATAGTGCATTATGTCTGACAAGGCTCTGGTCACAAGTAGTGCATTATATAGGGAATAGGGTGCCATATGGGACGGCCTATACATTAGTCCACTTGGAAATGGACTTGCATGTGTTTGTGTACGCCAGCCCTGGCCAGGTGATGGAAGCCAAGAGCCAGAGTAACAGAACAGCCAGGCTAAGTCATGTACCAGCTGGAGCAAGAGCAGGGGAAACATTTGCTCACTGAAGGGGGTGTGTTAATCCCTTTGCCTGTTTATAACTGTACAGATGGATGGCCGGGGATGGATGTAGGAGAGTGTTCCAGCAGACCCCTCAAACACACACACACACACACACACACACACACTATTCAGGCCAGTGAAACATGACCCTTGAAGGGCCCGCTCACACATTCGCCAACTGGGAGGGCATCGTGCAGAAAGAATCTCTTGCCCGTGTGAACAGGGAGTGTGACTGGTTCCAAACCAATCATCAAATCTCACTACAGACAATGAATAACCTGTATGTACCAGCTGGCTTCATTTGCATGATAGTAAAAGTTTGGCAGATATGTACACTGAACAAAAATATAAACGCAACATGCAACAATTAACTATTTTACTGAGTTGCAGTTCAAATAAGGAAATCAGTCAATTGAAGTCAATTCATTAGACCGTCATTGTAAATAAGAATTTGTTCTTAATTAACGGATTTTCCGAGTTAAATAATGGCTAAGTAAAAATAGATGGAATTCACATGACTGGGAATACAGACATGAATCTGTTGGTCACAGATACCTTGAAAAAAAGGTAGGGGAGTGGATCAGAAAACCAGTCAGTATCTGGGGTGACCATTTGCCTCATGCAGTGCGACATCTCTTTCACATAAAGTTGATCAGGCTGTTGATTGTGGCTGTGGAGTGTTGTACCCCTCCTCTTCAATGGCTGTGCGAAGTTGCTGTATATTGTCGGAAACTGGAACACTGACGTACACGTCGATCCTGAGAATCCCAAAAATGCTCAATGGGTGACATGTCTGGTGATTATGCAGGCCATGGAAGAACTGGGACATGTCTGTACACAATTCCTGGAAGCTGAACATGGGGCTGTGCATTATCATGCTAAAACATGAGGTGATGGAGGCATCTCTGTGCACTAAAATTGCCATCAGTAAAATGCAAATGTGTTTGCTGTCTGTAGCTTTTGCCTGCCCAACCATAACCCCACCACCATGGAGCACTGTGTTCACAACCGGACATCAGCAAACCGCTCACCCACACAACACCCTACACGCGGTCTGCCATCTGTCCGGTACAGGTGAAACCAGGATTCATCCATGAAGAGCACACTTCTCCAGTGTGCCAGTGGCCATCGAAGGTGAGCTTTTGCCCACTGAAGTCAATTACGACGCCAAACTGCAGTTAGGCCAAGACCCTGGTGAGGACGACGAGCACGCAGATAAGCTTTCGTGAAACGGTTTCTGACAGTTTATGCAGAAAAACTTTGGTTGTGCAAACCCACAGTTTTATCAGCGATCCCGCAGGTGAAGAAGCTGGATGTGGCAGTCCTGGGATGGCATGGTTACACATGGTCTGCAGTTGTGAGGCCGGTTAGACATACTGGCAAATTCTCTACCCAAATTATGGTAGAGAATTTAACATTAATTTCTCTGGCAACAGGTCTGGTGGACATTCCTGCAGTGAGCATGCCAATTGCACACTCCCTCAAAACTTCAGACATCTTTGGCATTGTGTTGTGTACCAAAACTGCACATTTTGGAGTGGCCTTTTATTGTCCCCAGCATAAAGGGGCACCTGTGTAACGATCATGCTGTTTATTTAGCGTCTTAATATGACATACCTGTAGGGTTGTAAAAAATTCCGGGAACTTTCAATAAATTCCCTGGTTTTCCCTGGAATTTATTGAAAATTCCTGGATTTTTGCAACCCTACACACCTGTCAGGTGGATGGATTATCTTGGCAAAGGAGAAATGCTCACTAAAAGGGATGTAAAGAAATGTGTGCAAAAATTTGAGCTAAATAAGCTTTATGTGCATATGGAACATTTCTGGGATCCCATGTCAGCTCATGAAACATGGGACCAACACTTTACATGTTGCGTTTATATTTTTGTTCAAGTGGATCATTACCCTATACAGGGGATTACATATCCTATGTAGAGTTAATATGCATTACGCAACATAATATAACATTGTTATGTGTTTGGTAAGCAGACCATCTTGAGACCATTGCTTATGGACATTTGCGTCCTTTATGAAATAGCTAACCACATCAAGCAGAACATTAGCCTACTTTTATTACGACACAAATACTTAATTATAAATATTGAATACTGAACATTTTTATTGAAACATCTTTCAAAAACATTCAATGCATTGATATTGTAAACAGAACACACAGGAAGTGTGTCAAAGAGCTATAGTAAGGAGGTCAAATTACACTGTTGAAGGAAAACCATAATGAAGTGACACATCAAAAGAGAATGTTGACCTCACACCCTACAACGATACAGCCACACCACCAGATCACATAGCTGACTATGAACTACAGACGCAGGTACAGTTATTTGAATTCCATTGTTTTTCTTTTTTTGTGAGCTCAATGCAACATTGCACAGTTTCTCTAGAGATAAATCAGATCCAACCTGAACTGTGCGATGTAGTAGGGAGTTGTAGTTTCCAACAGGCCAATATTCTACATTGTTTAGCTCCTCCAGACTCAACTCTGGACTTAAATAAAAAACCTAATTTCATTTATCACATACGTATGTTTAGCAGATGTTATTGCGGGTGTAGCGAAATGCTGGTGAAGCCAGTTCCACAGCTTTATAGAGACGACTTGGAATGAAATAAAGTCATCAAATATAGAAAATATAATATACAAAACTGAAATATTTTATTAAAGTAATGTTAATAAATGATGGCTAATAAGTGATGGGCAGTCACTACTATAATGGGACTTTCATCGTTTTATCCTGTGTTGTTACAGCATTCAGCCCACATAATGCATAGTACATTTAATGTCAAATAAATTATATTGAAACTGAAATCGGAAAAACAGTGATTATTTTTGAATAATCGAACCGAAACCGAACAGACCTCAAAAAGCACTAATCGCTCAGCACTACTATGAACTGATTTAATCTTACTATTATATACATGGGAACGAAACAAAGACAATAGTAACTTATAAGGTTATCAGAAAGTCTCTTTCCTGAGACAGAGAATAAAGGACTTTCCTTTTGATTTATTGTGTACAACAACAACACCAGAGGATGAAAGAACAAGTTATATAGTAGGCTATAGTAGCTGTTCAGTAAAAGCCTGGGACTAGAGTCTGTACCTAGCCGGAAGCAGAGAAACAATTCTAGATGTGAACATGTTGTTATGGTTTTGGAGAGGAGAACAGTGGTGAGAAGAACGACATTGGAAATGTTCCATGGCTAGCCTGGTCCCTAAAAGATCTGTTTGTGCTGTCGTGTCATCTCCTGTCAGGCGAGACAAGGCAGCACAAACAGATCTGGGCGATCAGAGCCCTTTCCCTCTCCTGCCTCATTGGCCAGAGCCCTTTCTCTCTCGTGTCACATTGGCAGAGCCCTTTCCCTCTTCTGTCTCATTGGCCAGAGCCCTTTCCCTCTCCTGTCTCATTGGCCAGGGCGCTTTCTCCTGTCTCATCGCTTTCCCTCGTCTGCACCCTTTATCCAGTGATTTATGCAAGACTACTTAATGGTAATGAATGGAACCCAAGGCTAGGATTGATTTCCCGTGGCGCCTTCTTTGTCTTAATGTCCTCTGTTACATCTTAGTCTTAGGATGGAAGGAAATCCAACCCTCAGAGTTAACATATTGAAAATACAAGTTTTGTTTATTCAAGCCCCATTGTTGTTGTTACACAACTGCAAGTGTGAGATACAGTGACTTCCCCTAAGCCTGGAAACAGAGCAGTGATGACAGGATATAAAACAATACGCTGGGGATAAGGTGAATGTTTCTCCATAGGCAAGAGAAGGGGACACAAATCCAACATGCCCGATGCACCGGAACAAATCTGTGTTTCATTTCGACCCATGGTGTAACCGATGTGCGTTTGATTAGTTACAGATATCATCTAACCCTTGCAGCTAGTAAACTGGATGACATGAAAAGACCTGTGTCGTATGAGAATGGCATACTCTATCCGCAACACAAAGGGTCTATTGAGGCTGGTCTGCTATTCCAGCCTGACGTGGGCCAAACCACTGAAACTGAGACCGGAGAGAGGTATTCATTCATTCTGGGTAACATTTTACTTTCCATCAGCCATGGGGAAAAGGTTAAAACCCCCTGGGGTGGTGGAATCTCCCTCCCCACCCCTGGGTCGTGTTCATTAGGGCACATAACAGAAAACTTAACGTGTTTTGCAACGGAAAACAAAAATTAGTGTGTCTTATTGGGCTCCCGAGTGGCGCAGCGATCTAAGGCACTGCATCTCAGTGCTTGAGGCATCACTACAGACACCCTGGTTCGAATCCAGGTTGTATCTCAACCAGCCATGACTGGGAGTCCCATAGGGCAGGGCACAATTGGCCCATCGGGTTTGGCCGGTGTAGGCAGTCATTGTAAATAAGAATTTGTTCTTAACTGACTTGCCTAGTTAAATAAAGATTAAATGTAAAAACTTTTTCTTTTTCTTGGATTACAGGTTGCCCCTCACTGTTTTAGACCATTTGCTTCCATTTGGTGCCTTATGAACAATCCCTGTCATTAGGTGGGAGTAGGGTGAAGTTGTTGAATTTCCCCCACTAATGGTTAAGGTTAGGATTAGAGAGGAGAAGCTGATCCTAGATCTGTACCCCAGAACCATGAGGTGGTACTTACGGAACATGGTGTTGAACTGCTGGGGGTTGAGGTTCCACTTGCCCCAGGGGGTCTTGTGGCCCTTGGACTGAGCATAGTGGGCGTGGTTGAACTCGGGCTCTGTGCCGAAGGAATCCAAAACCCGCAGCATACACCTGTCACACACCACATTATAGTGTTAGCATACATCTGTAATACACATTATACGCATTATGGCATTAATACACACTTACAGCGGTGTCTCAACCACTAATAAATGGTTAATGAATTACATGATGCCTATATTTTCCATACCTTCATGGTC
This sequence comes from Oncorhynchus mykiss, assembly GCF_057628025.1. Lineage (NCBI taxonomy): Eukaryota > Metazoa > Chordata > Actinopteri > Salmoniformes > Salmonidae > Oncorhynchus > Oncorhynchus mykiss. Next base: position 35,376,640 of record NC_143039.1, on the reverse strand, counting down.
ACAGATAGTGTACAAAGCACAGAGAGAGCTTCCTACTGATCAGACGGGAACAGTAAAGGTTACACATCATGACTAATTAGAGGACCAGAGAAAGGATGTTATGTGGAATGGAATGACACATTCCTGACCTTTTCTCTCTCGCTTTCTCTCAGTCCCTCTCTGTCAGCCCCCCCCCCCCCCTCTCAGTCTTTAGCTTTCTCTCTTTTTCAGTCACCCTCCCTCAGTCTTTAGCTTTCGCTCTCTCTCCATCTATCTAGCTCTCTCTCTTTCAGTCACCCACTCTCAGAGTCCCCATCTTTCAGTCTCCCTGACACATGCTTTTTCAGATAATACCCCCAGACCAAAAAAAAATAAAAAAATAAACACCTGGCTATGCTTCACCACTATTCCTTTCCACCTTTAATCCTTCTGGACAGAGCCCAACATACTCATCTGATTCACCCCTGGCGGGGTGGAGGTGTAATAATGAGTATTAATCAAATTGATGAGGGGCCAGGAGTACCAGAGGGGTCGGCTAAGCTCAGTCTGGCAGCCCGGGCAAGGCCACTCCTGACCACGCAGATGTTTCGCAGATGGTGGGTGGGTGTGTGTGCAAGCGTGAGAAAGAGAGAGAGAGAGACAGCGTAAGTGTGTGTGTGAGACTGTGTGTGTCTTCAAGATGCTCAGGAAATATGGGAAATGGATTCACAATGAGGAAACTTAAGACTAGTGAGACTTTATTTTACCTTTATTTAACTAGGCAAGTCAGTTAAGAACAAATTCTTATTTTCAATGACGACCTAGTTAACTGCCTGTTCAGGGGCAGAACGACAGATTTGTACCTTGAGCTCAGGGGTTTGAACTTGCAACCTTCCGGTTACCCTGCCGCCCCAGACTAAAGCCACAGCATGCAAATCTCTTAGTTTTTGAGACACTTGGGTATAGTCAGACGCAGTACAACATTCTTAGGAGATGATGCGAGAGAAAGAGATTCAGGTGAAATACTCTTTCAAATTAGATTGTTGTAGACTGGAGACTACGGTTGTTCAGATCAGTGGCAAGGAGTACAAAACTGTCACATTTACAATATCAGTCGTGTCTTTATAATGATTTCCATGTAGAATTGAGAGTTAGACAAACTGAAATGATAGCGTATTATAGCCAGCAAATAATGATTATAGTTGATATGATGACTGAAGCAAGCATTGGTTTTCTGCAGTGAGAGTGATAGACCAATACATAGATCGATACAGAAAGAGAGAGAAAGACAGAGTGAATGTGTGTATGTGCATGCATATATATATATATATATATATATATGTGTGTGTGTGTGTGTGTGTGTGTGTGTGTGTGTGTGTGTGTGTGTGTGTGTGTGTGTGTGTGTGTGTGTGTGCCTGCATGTGCGCGAGAGGGAAGAAGAGTGACAGGACAGGCGGCTGCCCTCATTAAAAACACTAATACTGCTGAGCCGATCACTGAGATTCTCCCTACAGTCCTTTCACTGCCCTGAACAACCACACTCACTTCCACTTTGGCCTTGGAACACAATCCTCGCTCTCAAATTCTCTTCCCTCTTGAGACTCAGACTGCTCCCTAATGGCACCCTATTCCCTATATAGTGCAGTGCACTACTTTTGACAAGAGTCCCACAGGGCTTTGGTCAAAACTAGTGCACTACAGTGAGCTCCAAAAGTATTGGGACAGTGATACATGTGCTGTTGTTTTGGCTCTGTACTCCAGCACTTTGGATTTGAAATTATACAATGACTATGAGGTTTTATTGTAAATAAGAATAGAATACATTTTTTTAACACTTCTACATTCATGTGGATGCTACCATGATTATTTTGTGCCCAATAGAAATTAATGGTAAATAATGTGTCATTTTGGAGTCACTTTTTATTGTAAATAAGAATATAATATGTTTCTAAACACTTCTACATGAATGTGGATGCTACCATGATTACGCATAGTCCTGAATAAATCGTGAATAATGATGAGTGGAAAAGTTAGACGCATAAATATCATACTCCCCAACGATGCTAACCTCCTCTGTTATTGTAATGGTGAGAGGTTAGAATGTCTTGGGGGTATGATATTTGTGCGTCTAACTTTCTCACTCATCATTATTCACGATTCCTTCAGGACTATCCGTAATCATGGTAGCATCCACAATGTAGAATTGTTCTATATTAGAAGCTGTTCTGGAGAGGCTGGAAAATGAAAGACACTTAATGATACAGTCCAGGATCTTAAGCACGACAAATTTGTAACATATTGTACGAATTGGATTTGTAACATATTATAGGAATTGCAAAAAATAACATAACATACGTAATGAATCACATAGTACACAATTGGATGACGTAGCACACAAAAAAAATATAGGGACCCGTTTTGGCTCGTGAGCACCCCTTTCAAAACTACTGGCTGAAATTATACAAAATGTTCTGAAGCATCACTTTAAGTGGGGAGGGAAAGAGCTGGATAGACAAGGAGGAGGAAGGAGAGGACATATGCAAGAAGAACATAAACAAGACAGGGTTAGACAACTATGGGCGAGACCAAAACAGTTCCACGACGTGACTAGTCAGCTTAAAAATCTAAAATGGACATTCAACAGAAGTTTTGTCTGAAGTTACAGTAAAACAGTGGCATCTGATAACCTTCCTGGAAGTGCACGTCACAAAATCAACACTGAATGAAGTGGCCAAATGTCTTCACCAATATGTTTAACGAGGAATTAATCAATGCACTCATGAAAATGCCAGCTGGATCCTGCATTACGACCACACCGTCTGTATAAAGGTTGATTCTGTGTCCCAAACGGCTCCCTATTCCCTAAATGGCACATTACTTTTGACCAGGGGCCTTGGTCAAAACAAATGCATATTATAGGGAATAGAGAGCCGTTTGGGATGCAGTCCCAGTCAATTTCCTCAAAGCAAGATGAAACAGGATGCAAACCCGAAACCAACAAAAAGTGTTGACACGAGAAAGGAAATCTTGGGGCTATTAGCGAACCTGACTTATTGTTCTCACAAGGCGGTTCTCGTAACAACCTCCAACCACACCAATGGGCTACATCAGAGGAACAATACCCACAAGGCGCCGGTTCAGACAGTCCTACCAGTGGAGCGCTCACGTGCACACGCACAATAGAGAGAGGGCAGAAAACAGACACAACCATGACCACTGCTCCATTAAGAGTTAAGACCTTGCTTGACCTGATGTTCCCATGGAAACGGCCTACCTACATGAGGACGTCAAACCATTTATATCTGACACAATGCAATTTCAGCCCAGTGAGAGAGAACAGTTTGATGACAGCCACTGAAACAGAGGTGGTTCTCATGATAGTGAGCTTGCTTGATGACTAACCTTGCATGAGACCTGAAGACTTGTGTTAAGCTTAAAAAAAAATAGGGGCTTACAGAAGAAAAACCCATCCACCCACACAGGCAGGAGGAGCTGGCCCACCTCGGTCTGGTCTGCATAGCCCCCCGAATCTGATCTGCGGTCCCGTGTGACTCAATTGGTAGAGCATGGCGCTTGCAACACCAGGGTTGTGGGTCAGATTCCCTCAAGGGACCAGTATGAGAAAAAAGTATGAAAATGTATGTACCCACTACTCTAAGTTTCTCTGGATAAGAGCATCTGCTAAATTACTCAAATGTAAATCCAGCCTGGGTTTCAGCCTTCTCATTCAGATGCTAATGAGTGTGTAAATCACATCTGGTCCCCCCCCTCTGTGCCTGGATCTTTGTCACCTGAATAGCTACCCCACCATGTATCAAATGAGCTGCAAAAAAATAGGCCTCTTTTCATCTTGCCAACCTCTCTCTCCGTTGCTCTCCAATCAGTAAATGAGTAGTGGGCGAACCCTCTGACAACGTGCCTCAGCAAGGTTTGGCATCCTACAGGGAGGGACACAGCCTCGGGAGACTCAGAGTGACACAGACAAAGAGCCTGACAATGTTACCACTTCCCGATTAGTCAAAGCAGCAAGGAGGATGCGGATTCCAAAGAGACCTCATCACGTGACAGACGTAAATGAGGATACTAGGAAACTCATTGGATACAAAAACTAGGATGTTCATATTTGAACTAAGACATTTTATGATAACTCCGTTAGATCTCAATCTGCCTAAATTAACAACATCACACACGCTCCCGAGTGGCGCAGCGGTCTAAGGTACTGCATCTCAGTGCTAGAGGCGTCACTACAGACCCTGGTTAGATTCCAGGCTGTATCACAACCGGCCGTGATTGAGAGTCCCATAGGGCAGCGCACAATTGGCCCAGCGTCGTCCGGGTTAGGGTTTGGCCGGGTTAGGCCGTCATTGTAAATAAAAATGTGTTCTTAACTGACTTGTCTAGTTAAATTAAGGTTAAATTTAAAAAAGAAAGAAAGAAAATATCACATATACACACACACACACACACACACACACACAGTTGAAGATATGGAGTACTTACTGATAGTGGACCCAGGAGGGCCCCAGTGTCTTCTTGAACTGGGTCAGGCCCACAATGTCAATGTAGATGAGCTCCACCACCTTGTCCCCCTGGGTGGGGCAGCTGGACTTGTTCCCCATCACTCTCCTCATGATCCTGCACAAAGAGAGGGAGTGGGCTTAGTTAGGACCCACAGGGTGTATCTGAAATGGCACCATATTCCCCTATATAGTTCACTACTTTTGACCAGGGCTCTGGGGTTGAGAACAGTTTTAAATTCACTGTAACATGTACAATAATGTTGTATTGTAATATATATACTTTTTAAAGAGAGCAACAACATGTAAACACACAACAAACAAAGAGAAGAAAGCTATGGATTGTTTACACATAGTAAACCCCTCTTATTAAAGTGGCGCCACAGAACATGGCTGACGTTTTACATTCTCCCAACCAATTGTGCAATTTTTTTATTTTTTTGCGTAACTTATTTTTTAAACTTATTGTGTACATAATGTTACTGCTACCGTCTCTTACGACCGAAAATAACTTTTCGGAAAATCGATTACTCACCACTGGAAGAAAATGACTTGTTTTCCTTTAACGAGTCTGACGAGAAGGATATCCTTCTTTCACTGGAACAGGCCCAGAGCCACGCCTTTTGCGTGAAGAAAAGACGCCAGAAAAGGGGACGCAGATCAGGGATCCTTCTGAGAATCCAGAGGCGAGCGAGTAAACTCCCAATGCCTTACATTCTCCTTGCTAACGTGTAATCGTTAGAAAATAAAATTGATGACCTGCTATTAAGATTATCCTACCAACGAGACATTAAAAATTGTAACATCTTATGTTTCACTGAGACGTGGCTGAAAGTAAAAACTCACAATATAGCCTACTTGGTAAATATTTTGAACTGCACTGTTGGTTAAGGGCTTGTAAGTAAGTATTTCACGGTAAAGTCTACAGTTGTTGTATTCGGCGCATGTGGCAAATAAAGTTTGATTTGATTATTCAAGTAGGAAGTCATTTGAGACAGGTTTTACCTAACAAAGCAGGACTAGAGTACACAAAAAACATGTGTTAGTTTTTGCAGGTGGGTTGCAACCACCTCACATTACACTAGCTTTAGCTGTAGTGTGAAGTTATACTTCTGCTCATTCCATAGGTGACTCCGGGGAGGTAATACCTGGGGCTGTATGTATTAAGCATCTCAGAGTAGGAGTGCTGCTGATTTAGGATCAGTTTCGCCTTTTAGATCACAATGAATAAGACTACATGGACAGGGGAAACCTGGGCCTGTATCCATAAAGCGTCTCAGAGTAGGAGTGCTGATGATCTGGGATGAAGTCCTAACCTGTCCATATCATTTTATTCATTATGATCCTAGAATTGTTCAATAAGAAACGCTCTTTATAATTTTACGTTGGAAAACATTTTAACCGTTTTGCTACGGTACTCCGCACTGAACACCACCCAGATGTGTCCGAGGGGTGCACACACACACACTCAATGGACTCACTCTTTGAGCTCGGCCAGGGAGGCGGAGATGCGTACGTCGTGGCCCAGCAGGTAGAGGGTGGTGATGAGGTCACTCCATTGCACCAGCTCCCCCAGGGGGCCCCCACTGAAGGCGTTCTCTGCAATCTTGAAGCCCGACTCCTTGGTCAACAGGCCCAGGTGCACCAGGATCTGATGTAGAGAGAGGGGTATAGAGTGTCAGTTCAGTTTAAATCTATTGTTTCTCATTGTGGCTCAGTTGGTTAGAGCATGGTGCTAGCAATGACAGGGTTGAGAGTTTGATTCCCAACGGGCTATCAATATAAAGATTTATGGGAATGGGATATATCATCATCAACATATAAAAAAATTCATACACTATTACTGGAACCCAATAAAATCACTGGGTATAATATAGTGTGCAACTTTGTTGTTTTCTTTTTCAAGTATGTTAGGCAAATCGCCAACCATCTGGGTGTGTGTCTTTAGTTCTTGAAATAATCCAAACACAAATCAATGGGTTGGAAAAATGTAATAAGGCATTTTCCCTATTCAAACGTAGCAGAATGTACGTCAAAGATGCACTCCACAGAAGACGTATCATTATTAACATCAGAGCGCGCAAGTCTCCTTCTATTCACCAGGGAACACACAGACACAGGAGAGAATCCAACATTACAATGTTGTGTGCTTTCTATGGACGTCTCAACACACTTTCAGCTGCTGTGTTAGCCAGCCACACTAATGCGTCCCAAACAGCACCCTATTCCCTATACAGTGCACTACTTTTGTCCAGTTCCCATAGTAAACTATGTAGGGGATAGGGTGCAATTTGGGATGGAGACGCAATCACTAAGGTGCATTGCAGTTTGTCCTATATTTATGTTGTATTTATAAAAAATGTTTTATCCCAGGCCCCCGTTCCTGCAGGAGGCCTTTTGCTAGGCCATCATTGTAAATAAGAATTTGTTCTTAACTTACTTGCCTAGTTAAATAAAGGTTTAATTTAAAAAATTGTCCAGGAATTCATGGGTAGAGAGAGGATTATGACTGTAATAATATAAAAAGATCTGTTTGTGCGGTCTTGCCAAGTTGGCTCCAAGTTGGCAAAACAGCACAAAGAGATCTGGGATCAGGCTACTTTGTTCCTGCTTTGAGCCTTTGGCATGATAGAGGTTGGGCTGAGTCCCGATTCCCCACACTTCTCCCAAAGTGTACTCTTACTCACTCAAGCCAATGCTTACACCAATCACTTCTGGAATAAAGTGAAGAATTGGAGTTTCAGGTGCAAGAGACTTTGTTCCACTCTAACTAGAGGGAGTAGGGCTCTCCCATATGTCATATCCATACTGTTCGAAGCCGTAGTCAGAAAGAGGAGGTGGAGGTGAATTATTTACAGTCCTGAAGATCACTAGGGAACTGAAACCTCCATTATTAATTGTTGGGGCCAGGTAGCTACCCAGAACACAATGGACTTTCCTTGTTTAAATTTTCTCAGTTCAGAAAGGCATGGGCTGATTCTGTTCTCTTGTCCAAGTAGATAATATATTTTCGAAGGTGTGTTTGTGTGTGTGAGTGCGTGCAAGTGTGTAAGTGCAAGCTTGCATGAGTATGTGTGTGCGTGCGTGCACATGAGTACGTGTTTGTGAGTGTGTCCGTGTCCTACCTTCTTCCTCTTGCGCTTGGCCAGGTTCTGCTTGGCAGCCAGGGCGCGGATGGCGTTGATCCAGGGGTCTTCCATGCGCTTGATCCGGAGCATCATCCAGCGGAACTCCTCTCGCCGAGACATGACCCGATATAGCTCCTCGAAGCTTGTTCGGATCTCCGTCTAGGAAGAAGACAACACAATTTAGACACCCCTACTCTTTAGGCGTTATGGTTTAACCCATTAACCTCTTTCAAGGTTTACCCTATAGAAGGAGAATGTTGGCCTCTGAAAGGGGGTAGGTAGACAGTCAGTAGGCACTTTCGTTTTGGATCGGCAAAAGCCCCAGGTGGGCGGAGTGTGCACATTTTAGACTAAAGTGAATTCTCCACCCACCTGGGGCACAGGACGATGACAAACGAGCACGCCCAACTGTGTTTGTCGTGATCAGTTTGAGCAAGGAGGCAGAGAATCGCTGATCTTCATTACATAATGAGTGGTTATGTAGGGTTTGAGGTCATTTGTAGATCAGTGATTCTGTAATGCTGTCAATCTCCAACACGCACATTGGTATCAAAATCCATTGATTCACTTGAAGGGATCGGTCACAACATACAGGATATAAAGAGGATTCTCATCAACTTAAACACTTAAGCTACAAAGTGCCAAGTTCTGCCAGGCGCTATTTGCATTACAAAGACATATGGCTCCTCATTGAATGCTGGAATGCAATGATAGCAATCTACACATTTCTCATTTCTCATTCTCTCGGGTCAATATTTAAGAAAGCTTTCACAAAGCCGGCTTGGTTGAGATGCAGCCCTGCTTGCCATTAACAGCTGCTAAAGCTGGGGAAACAACACACTAACAACGCTCTGGCAGTGTATTACCATCCCTCATCAGGACAGGAAATCACTGGGAGAGACAGGTCTGGGGTTCTGTCCCAAATGGCATCCTATTCCCTATATAGTGCACTACTTTTGACCATAGCGTTATGGGCCCTGGTCAACAACAACAAAAAATCACAACCACCATCAACGGTGATCTCAAAGACAAAAGGATCACTCATGTTGACATATCCGAAGGGGGGCAAAGAGTATTCAATTTGGACTTATCGCATTATCCATAACTGGGAGCGGAGTAATATTTAAAGCCAATAACGACGAGCCACGCCCAGAGCTCTGAGCTCAGACGGCCCTGGAGGGAGATTTGAGCGAGTGCCCATTGGCATGGCGACAGGCATCATGGTATAAATCCTCTCCCGCTCTATAGTCAGTTACTAGCAGAATCACTGGAGTTACTCTACAGACAGTGTGTGTGTGTGTGTGTGTGTGTGTGTGTGTGTGTGTGTGTTAGCCTATGTGCACTAACATTGCTTATCCATTAGTCGATACCATTTGAGCTAAAAGACAAGCGGAAGAGGTCATTTCTAAAGAGCACATGATGTCATAACATTATAAAAGCAATTCAATGCCCTCGTGACTTGGCATTTGTCTTCAGGCCGGGTATTCGTCGTTATTGGCTTTAAATATTACTCCGCTCTCGGTTATGGATAATGCGATAAGTCCAAATTGAATACTCTTTGCCCCCTGGCCAGTCCCCAGAGGGGTGAGAGTGAAAAGGACTCCAGACTGTTGGTCTTTCAACAGGGTGCAGAGACTGGCACTTATGCCCTTTTCACTACTGTGTTTTAAGATATTTTCTTATCACACTGTCATTTTCACATGGTGTCAACCTGAACCAAACTGTGTTGGCTGTAATATTATATTTTCCTGTTGTTCTTTCCAGCAACTATACTCAGTTTGACTCGGCTTGGCAGTGTGGAAAGCCCTTCAGTTCAGACACTCACCTGGCCCCTCCGGTCGGCCTCCTCATTCAATGTCTTGGTTCTCCACGGTAGGCGCGGGCACCAGTTCTCCACCTAAAATTACATTAACATCAGAACATAACATCAGAAGGAACTGAGATGTAAAATGTGACAGAGTGATTCATATGGGGCCTGTGAACTCTGCCAACGAAGAGGAGAGAGAGGACGCAGTGTCGAGGGAGGGAGGAAAGGACACTAGGGTTGTGTCCAAAATGGCACACTCTTCTCTATATAGTGCACTACTTATGACCAGAGCCTAATAGGCCTTGGTCAAAAGTAATTCACTATATAGGAAATAGGGTAACATTTGGGATGCAGCCTAGGGGGCAAATCAGGCAATCATTCGGCAGGTAATTATTTCAGTGAAAGCAGATGTCATGCTGACAGAGGCCTGGCTCGCTTTGTTCTCACTTCAGAAGTTCTGATGCATCAACTAGCTATGGTGGGACCAGCCTCACTGTTGAGTGCAGATACAGAGATAGTCATGTACTGTAATGACATCCTATTCCCTATATAGTGCACTATTTTGGGGGATGTCTGGCTGATAGGGTGTAGGGCTCTGGCCAAAAGTAGTTCACTACATTGGGGATAGGGTGCCATTTGGATAAACTCTTAATCAATTAAGCCTCAATCAACCTCATTCACTCACTGAGCCAGTGAGGCAACCAGTGGAACCCTGATACACTACAACTGACCCTTAAAATGGAGGCTGGGGTTTTAGCTGTGACAGCCCCAACGTTGGGTCCATCCGTCTGGCTGTCCACTCTGAGCATGGGAAATTGGGCTACATCCCAAATGCCTCCTCACTCTGAGGAGGGTGCATTGCGTCCGTGAGTGCCAGACAGAACGCGTGAGAAAGGCAGAGAGGGAAAGAACAAGGCTGATATTATATGGAAATACATGCATATCGCCATGGTGAAATGGTCACATGACTTGAGTGCAAAATGCTCGGTGATAGAGAACTGTCTCACTGATCAGACTTCTCACTGGCTGCATACCTAAGGGTTCCCTATGGGCCCTAGTCACAGCCACCCTCTCTCCCTTAAAGGAAAATTCCACCCACACACACATACACAGTCCCAAAATGTTGTATATGTCAGCAATCATGTTCAAGATATATACACTTTTAAAAAATACAGAAATACAGCCGGTGTTATGCATTTTGTGTCATGAACATTGGCTCTCTAAATGGGAGTCTCGTGAGTGAAAACATCAGAAGCTCAAAGGTAAACGATTGAATTTGATTGCTTTTCTGATTTCCGTGACCAAGTTACCTGCTGCTAGCTGGACAAAATGCTATGCTAGGCTATCGATACACTTACACAAATGCTTGTCTAGCTTTGGCTGTAAAGCATGTTTTGAAAATCTGAGATGACAGGATGATTAACAAAATTAACAAAAGGCTAAACTGTCTCTCAATATATTTAACTTGTGATTTTCATGAATAGGAATATTTTCTAGGAATATTTATGTCTGTTGCGTTATGCTAATTAGTGTTAGTCGATGATTACGCTCCTTCATGCGGGATGGGGAGTCACTAGAGGTTAAAGGAAAATTCCACACACACACACACACACACAGTCCCAAAATGTTTTATATGTCAGCAATCAAGTTCTCAAGATATATACACTTAAAGAATACAGAAATACGGCCTCCCGGGTGGCGCAGTGGTTAAGGGCGCTGTACTGCAGCGCCAGCTGTGCCATCAGAGTCCCTGGGTTCGTGCCCAGGCTCTGTCGTAACCGGCCGCGACCGGGAGGTCCGTGGGGCGACGCACAATTGGCCTAGCGTCGTCCGGGTTAGGGAGGGATTGGTCGGTAGGGATCTCCTTGTCTCATCGCGCACCAGCGACTCCTGTGGCGGGCCGGGCGCAGTGCGCGCTAGCCAAGGTTGCCAGGTGCACGGTGTAGCCACATTGGTGCGGCTGGCTTCCGGGTTGGATGCGCGCTGTGTTAAGAAGCAGTACGGCTGGTTGGGTTGTGTATCGGAGGACGCATGACATTCAACCTTCGTCTCTCCCGAGCCCGTACCGGAGTTGTAGCAATGAGACAAGATAGTAGCTACAACAATTGGATACTACGAAATTGGGGAGAAAAAGGGGTAAAATAAAAAAAATAATAAAAAAAAATTACAAATAAAAAAAAATACAGAAATACAGCCGGTGTTATGCATTTCGTGTCATATGATGCTGAGTATATATGAAAAAAAGTATACATCATGATGCAAACTGCATCATACTAGCTTTTTATGAAAGGTGACTGCAAAAAAACTGCAAATCTTGATTGATTGCTGACATGCAAAACATTTTGGGACTATGTCAACAATGGACTAATGAAACAAATACCAGAATATAGATTTGGGGTGGAGTTTTCCTTTAATGAATCTGGTGCATGTCTTTCCAAACAGATTTTTTTCAGTAGAGTAAAAGTACATTGCATGGTTCTTCCCCCAAGCACTGCTCTCAACCGATACAACATTTAGAAGCTCCCATATCTGACCAGCTCCCATATCTGACAGAGAATAATCAGCACAAAGAGTCAGGGACTTGAGTTTGATTGAAACAAACTACAGTTGGGTCATTGCTACTTAGCAATGAGCTTCTCATTGACCACCAGAGGACAAACCTTATTTGTGAATGCTATGGTATAAATGGGCTTTACATCTCAAGTGTAGTGTTTGCATGTGCGTACCCTACTCGCTAAGGTCATCAGATAGCTACAGTACATGTTTCCATATTAACGGCTAGAAAAAAACGCAACGCTGTAGGATAATTCACAAGTAAATAGTTCAGTCGTCAAGGGCGCGTGGAGATGCAATGGATGAATACGTAAAGAGCTGGGGAGTTCCACATCCCCCAGGCTGTTAACACTGAATGTCAACGAGTAGATCATACCATAACAAACATAAAATGGACAACCAAGGACACACACACACGGACACACACACACTCACCTCGCTGAGATATATGAAGAAGGAGCAGGCGGAGCCGTCCACGCCGTAGTTAGTGTAGCATGAGTCTGACCGCCACATGTCCTTCATCCACTGAGGAAGAGGAGGAGAGACTTGATCAGGACTGAACACAATAGATACCAGTGTAGCCTATCAATCCACATCTTGGCCAGTCCTCCCATCCCATGTCTGTGTGTGTGTGAGGACTCATCAATCCAAGAAAAAGAACCAGGCAATATAAGCAAAGAAACAGTGACAAAAATGTAAATGCAAAGTGTCAACAGCATTGAAAGTGAAAAAGTGTTTTTGTTGAATGGGCTGATGTTTTTTCGAGACTCAACCGCAAAATACAGTGTTTTCAGATGTTCACAGATGGAGATGTGCAAAACAGTCTGCTGAAGCCCAGTGAAGGAGCAGAGTGAAGGAGCAGAGTGGGGCTACGACTTGGCCAAGGCTACGGGGGAATATGGCAATCACTTACACACTCTGGGTTAGGAATAATGGTGTTCCACTCCAACACTGACACATTAAGGCTGAGTCTCAAATGACACCCTATTCATTATGGGCCCTACATAGGAAATAGGCTGCCATATGGGAAGTAGCCTACCTCTTTCCATCGCTGCAATTTCCATCTGATTTTATAAATCGGATTTCCATCCCATTGTTTTTGAATGACTGAATGGCTATGCAGAGTGGGTGTAGGTTTATATGAAACTGCCCTAACTAATTCCACTGAGATTGACAGCCACCCAAGTAAATCCCCTGGAATGTGTCACGCCAGGCAGCTGAAAACATAATTTGCAGCTAATTGACTTAAAGGAATTCTACAGGGGTTTATGAATTCCGAAGTATATTGTAATCGGGAGGAGCAAGAAGTCTTCATTTTGTCTTTTGTTCCTGCTTAAAAACCTTCTGAAAGATTTTTCAAATAATTATTATCCATCAGAGCACAATAACAGGATGGAAAAGGTTGCCAGTAGGAAGTTTGTACCATGTACAGTATTATATAGCACTGTGACAGCTGGGATTTCCACCATACCCCATAAAAGCGCCCGAGGAATAAAATAAACTGTCCGAAGTTATTTTACTAGCCGACAGTTTTATCAGCAGAAACATTTAGGCAACGCGCAACAGAATACATTGAAAAGCTGCATTCTGATTTAACCTCAATAAAACACTTGAGATGTAATGTGGTTGAAATAATCCCATAAAAAAAGAGAAAGGAGATTTGAGACAAACGGAGGCTAAATAGGACAAAATAACTCATCTGTTTCCGCTATGGAGCCTGTTTGAGCCCTGTTTTGGCTCTTTTAAATGGTGATCGGCTAGCCATGCCTGCCTTTCCTTGGTGCCAGTGCCAGTATAGGCTTGGGAGCAGCCCGCAGAGCAGATGGCCTTTATGATATGACGGTATCTGCTCCGGGCAGACTCCGGCCTGGGGCTGTAGGTCTGTGATTACTGCTGCTGCTGGTGGTTGCTATGTGTGTGTGTGCGTGTTTGCTTGGGTGCGTGTTTGCTTGGGCGCGTGTGTGTTTGATTGGGCGCGTGTGTGTTTGATTGGGCGCGTGTGTGTTTGATTGGGCGCGTGTGTGTTTGATTGGGTGCGTCTCGCTCACCTTGACTTTGCCCTCACAGTGAGGGAAGCCGTCCATGGGGGGAAGCTCACATTTCTCCTGAGCGCCGTTCAGCAGATCTGAGGAAAGAGAGGAGAGAGAGAGAGGAGAGAAAAAGAGAGGAGAGATCAATAAGGTCAGGCACCAGCGTTGGGAGCAAACCGTGCAGGTGTGGAACTGACAGAAAAAAAGACGACACGGAGAGATCAATACACACGCATGAATGAACCACACTCCTGTGCACATACACACGGCCTCAGGCATGTATGCGTGTGACACATCAAAAATACACACACACACACACACACACACACACACACACACACACACACACACACACACACACACACACACACACACTTTGGGTTTACACATCAAAAAGCTCCGAACAACCAATGACTTCACTGGGTCTGTAATTCCATGTATCCTCAGGGAAGTGATGGTATTTTGAAGAGACTGAACATGGCCCAGAATTGAAACAACATATGTACGCATGTGATGTGTGCTCTCTCCCAATAGCACGAGCACAGGTAGCGTAACTTGTGTGACCACATGGTACCATCCATCCGCAACAGATACACGATGCCACAGAGGCTATGCTGTTCCCCTGGCCGAGCATACGGTGGTGTGATTTCCATACCTGACGCAGGTTCAGATAAGCTCGCCTCACACCGACAACAGACGTGTGGAGTTTAGATATGCCAGGGCTACTAAGAGGCTTCAATGGAATGGGGTGCTGGGAATAGTCACACTGCAAAAAAGAAAATGTGATGGCATCTCCTATAAATAAAAGATGACTCGTTTCAATCGTTTTTTGTCCAAAAATGATTGGGTGCTATTCCATATGTAGGAAATAGGGTTGCCCTTTTTTAACTGTTTGTTTCTCTAGATTTCACAAAAACAACAAATGTTATCCTCATATTCCTGTGAGGACAAAGACACCAAGGTTGGGAGAAGGTGTCCCATTAAGAAATGGCTGTTACATGACAGAGGTGGTGATGAGGCTCAGACAGGGCTCTATTTTCTCAGGGGGCTGTCTGAAAGGCTGTCACCATGCCCATCATCATGAACGGAGGATTGGAGAGAGGACAGGAATAGTGGGGTGGGGGGAGAAGAGAGACGAGGCCAGACGAGACAGCCGGTGTGAAGGTAACCTTGAAGGGATACTTTGGGAGACAGAGACAGATGAACTTGTGGATACCATGTGTGTCCAGTATGAAGGAAGTTCGAGGCAGTTTCTCGAGCCAATGCTAACTAGCAATAGCACAATGACTGGAAGTCTATGGGTATCTACTAGCATCTAGGGCCTCATTGCCAAAATCCAGAAGTATCTCTTTAATGACTGGCCTGTCTGAGAGGTGGACCAGATTGCCCCGTCATCAATTCAAGGCTGATACTCTCTCACAGTCCGAGGGAAACTTAGCTTGGACCGACAAGAGGATATTGCCATTGGGTCTGTGGCTTGGCCACGAGTGGATTACCGGTATCAGCACTGGCATTTAAACAAATCCGATATCAATAAGAGAACCTTTGCAGACTACGTGTTTTGGACAAAAATCCCAAGGTTCCTGTTAAAAATCTCTTAACAGTCACTACCTGTTCTGTGATCATTTGTTCTGAAGTAAGAAGCAAAGCATCGGCACAGAATGGAGAGAAAACAAGAGGCAGGCTTTTTCCCATTTGCGACCCATGGTGAGCTTGCCAATAACAAAGACGCAGACAGAGTGACAAAATCTTGCATCCAAAAGGCTTGTACAGAGCCAAACATTACACAATACATCCCTTTGTTCTATCTATAGCGATTGAGCAGTCCCAGATTCATTATTAAACCTTCAGGACCGGCTCGCCTCAAACTCTGAGTTCTGACAAGACCCGCAGTGTTTGGGCTAAAGATTAGACTAAAACTCTACAGCGCATAGACCAATGAGAATTATTCCTGCACCGAGTAGCAATCACTAAGAAACAAAAGAGATTTCAGTGAGAGAGAAGAAAATGTATCAGAATTCTAATGAACAGAATGTCATGTGATCGCTGCACGCAAAGCTATTCTATACGACCACGTCAGGAGTGTGTTTGTGTGTATCTGTTACTGAGGGGATCTCAGGCTGATAACAGAGTATGTTATCTCTTCTCCAGGAAGAACCAAAAAAAATCACAGATTAAAATGTGTTTAATGCACACAGCGCTTTGGCTTAATAACCCTAGATGTAAAGAGCTCATGCTGCCCTCGTCTATTTTAATAGCCTTGTTATTTTCATACTCGCCATGAGTACACAATATATAATACACAGCATAGGGGTGGATGCAGTAAACAATGGTGATAGACAAATGAGAACGCTCCGGGGTGAAGTTCCACCTAGGTACAGATCTAGGATGAGCTTCCTCAAACTTAACATTAAACATGTGGTAAATGCCAAACTCACCCGAGATCAGCATCTAGCGGATACTTCAACCTACACCAATGAGAACCAAATAAGAAGAGGGACATTCACTGCTATTCACCAACTTCCAGCGGGTCCAAGCACCTAAAGATGCCTTTGAGAGATCCTGTTTCAGTCATAATCTGCTAAAAGAAGCCTTTGAACGAGATGAGACAGTCAATCAGCGTGTTTGAGGGGATCAGTTTGAAGGAGGCGCTGAATCAATCATGACATAATGAGTAAGCCCGAGCAGTGATTCTGCACAGTCCAACTGCAATGGAATCCAACATGCACAATGCAACACCTGAGCCAGTGTGTGTGACATTGCAGGCTATGCGTTTTTGCATGCACCCATTTATTGATTGCATTCCGTATCTTATGCGTGTATTTCTGTATTCTGTAGTGCTAATTTGTAAAAGAGACCAGGGTATCAATATGACTCCCTGCTAAAACAAAGGTGAAATAAATGCAGATATGGACAACGGTCATGTGGTCATGAGACGGCTAGCCTGAGACGAAAGGGCCTCTGGTTTAGCCATGGTTTCCCGGGGCAACAGGAGGAGGAGAACAATAGGGGGAGGCAGACAGATTATTATTGAACTATTTTCTATCATAGCCTTTCGAACAAAGGCCTCGCACTGGACGAAGGGGAGAGTAGCGGACCTCATGCTGAGCCCATCAGCCTGTGTCCCCACACACACACACACACACACACACACACACACACACACACACACACACACACACACGTCTCCCTCCTCCTCTGGACAAGACGAGATGATACCAGCTGATATGAGCTGAGACTGGCTGAGATCTAACCAGCCAGAGTGTCAGAGTCAAAACATGGCTTCTTAAATCGCTGCTGCTTTAATCAAGCAGAAAGAGCTGCCTGTCGCCAAGTGGCAGGCTAAATATAGCCGCATTATAATCAAATGTCAGAGAGGTGGTATTTAAACCTAACAAGAGAGCTCTCCACATGCTGTGCCTTCTTCACAGAGCATCTTTAAGCCCGATGAGCATCTTTAGTCTGATGAACCACACAACGGGTGTTTAGGATTTAGATTGACATGCTGCACTGTGGTCACGGCAACTGCAACGCTTGCATAATAATACTCTGT
This sequence comes from Oncorhynchus mykiss, assembly GCF_057628025.1. NCBI lineage: Eukaryota > Metazoa > Chordata > Actinopteri > Salmoniformes > Salmonidae > Oncorhynchus > Oncorhynchus mykiss. The sequence continues at coordinate 35,359,094 of NC_143039.1, read as the reverse complement.
GGAACATGCAGCGTAAAAGAGGGGGGGGGGGCAGACAATGCAAATAGTCCGGGTAGCCATTTGATTACCTGTTCAGGATTCTTATGGCCTGGGGGTAAAAACTGTTGAGGAGCCTTTTTGTCTTAGACTTGGCACTCCGGTACTGCTTGCAATGCGGTAGTAGAGAGAACAGTCTATGACTGGGGGGGGATGGGGTCTTTGACAATTGTTAGGGCCTTCCTCTGACACCGCCTGGTGTAGGCAGCTTAGCCCCAGTGATGTACTGGGCCGTGCGCACTACCCTCTGTAGTGCCTTGCGGTCGGAGGCTGAGCAATTGCCGTTCCAGGCAGTGATGTTGCAGCTGTAGAACCTTTTGAGGATCTGAGGACCCATGCCAAATCTTTTCAGACTCCTGAGGGGGAATAGGCTTTGTCGTGCCCTCTTTACAACTGTCTTGGTGTGTTTGGACCATTCTAGTTGGTTGGTGATGCGGACACCAAGGAACTTGAAGCTCTCAACCCTGCTCCACTACAGCCCCGTCGATGAGAATGGGGGCGTGCTCGGTCCTCCTTTTCCTGTAGTCCACAGGTATTGGTTACGTTGAGGGATAGGTTGTTATTCTGGTGCCACCCGGCCAGGTCTCTGACCTCCTCCCTATAGGCTGTCTCGTCGTTGTCGGTGATCAGGCCTACCACTGTTGTGTCGTCTGCAATCTTCTGATAATGCGAGCCAATAAGCCCTCCGAGAGCCTAAGCAACCCTCTACTTGACAGGTGATGGTGGAGAGATGACACATTTAGCAGCATTGCATAAGACCACTTCCACTGAATGAAGGAAACATGAGGGTGCTACTCAATGACACAGTACCACTGGAGATCTTTGAGGAGGAGTTCTATGGTTTGCCAGTACAAAATGTCATCCGATCAGAGTTGGAGTTGCAAAAATTCATTCCATTATACCCTTGCTCGAAATCCAGATGGAACTATTAACAGATGATATAAGATCCAGACAATCACAAAATACAATTCTGGAATTTTACAAGCCTAAATCAGAAAGGAAGGCAGCTACTAGCAGTAGTAGTGCTGTATATCCAAGGTAGAAAGAGGAAGGAGGCATTTTCTCTCCATTGTCATTGTGCTTCTCTGAGTTGATCATAAAGCTAAACCCAGGTTTAGCTTGGGTTAACCCGAAATGGACTTTGGACTAAATACATCAGGCTCAAGTTACACCCTCTCCTCTTCCTCAGCCCCCCTTCAATCTCAATCCTTTCCTCACAGTCCTGCGCTCATCATCACCCACCTTCCGACATTTTAGCTTTCTGGACGCATTACGTAAGGAAGAAGCATCATGGAGGGCCCTGGTCAAAAGTAGTGCACTATAAAGGAAATATGGTGCAATTTCAGACTCAACCATGGTCCAACTCCATAATGGCAAGATATAAAAAATATATTTTCCGCGCTTTGCATCTCTCTCACCGCTTCTGTTCCATCAAGACCACAGCTCCTCAGCCAACTTTGGGTGTACTTTTCCCTGCGAGTGACGAGCAAAGACATTTTTGAACACCTCATCAATTAAGCAAGAGGCAGCTAATGGAGAGTGCCCTCTCAGCCACAGAACAGCTATAGGCTCTCAGTGGGGTGACAGGAGGAGAGGGGCTGTGTGTGTGTGTGAGAGTGAGTGAGTGTGAGTGAGCGTGAGTGAGTGTGAGAGTGTGAGCGTGTGAGAGTGTGAGAGTGTGAGTGAGTGAGTGAGTGAGAGTGTGAGTGAGTGAGTGAGTGAGAGTGAGTGAGAGAGAACACACTTGTTTTCCTACATTATCAGGACGCCAATCTGCTAAAAATTCACATAATGCCTTGACAATTGTAGGACTCTTTTTGTTGTTGAATTTGGTCAAATTATATTTAAATGTTTAGGTTTAGGTTTTTGGGGTTAAGGTTAGGGTTTTGGGGGTTTAAGGTAGAGTTAGGTCTAGGGGTGAGGAGGAAAAAAAGTGGAATTCCACAAAAATAAGGCTGTGTGGACTTTGAGGGGATGTTTTGGAAGCGGAGAAGCTGGATGATGACCATAATCAGGGGTGATTTTCCAGGGAGGAAAAATATACACACAGACAAACCTGGAGCGAAACTGCCAGCGTGGCTGTTGTTGATTGACTCTAGTCTAGAAAGGTCTTTATTCTCTACAGCACTTCACAACAGTGTAAGAACATAACAACATGCCTGTTCTAGTGTGTGTGTGTGTGTGTGGTGTGTGGTGTGTGTGTGTCTGTGTCCATGTGTGTGTGTGTGTCCGTTCTCGGCTACAGGCTCTCACCAGGGCTTGGTTTCCCAAAAGCATCTTAAGGCTAAGTTCAGTGACCTCAATGGTTCTAACGACGAACTTAGCCTTGAGCTCAATGGTTCTAATGATTACCTTAGGCTTAAGATAATTTTGGGAAACCAGGACCAGAACTTCAGTCTCACAGCAGCGTAAATAACAACAGTTCCCTGAGTGCCTGTGGCAGCCAAAAGCCTTGATTTATCATTTCATCATCTCCCAAGCATGACTAATGTTCCCCGGATCCAAATTAATTAAGAAGAGCTATGTAATATTTACTAATGAGACAAAGCCGCAACGGAGGGAAGAAACCATTGTGAGAGTAACATTTCTGAGAATTCAGGTAGTCAGGGACTGGGCTTTGAATAGCATTTGAATAACATTGACTCTGTACTGGCACCCCCAGTATATATATATATATATCCTTGTTATTTTATTGTGTTACTTTTTATTTTATCTTTTACTTTTTTCTTAACTATATTTCTTGAACTGCATTGTTGGTTAAGAGCTTGTAAGTAAGCATTTCACGGTAAGGTGTTGTAACCTGTTGTATTCTGCGTATGTGACAAATAAAATGTGATTTTAAATGTTCATTCCTCATTCAAAGGGCTTCAATGTGCTGTGTGGGTTAAAGTCGCCTCTAGATGCTGCATTTCTTCCACTAATGGTTAACAGGGCCTAAAATTAACACCATCCACCTGCGGGTAGATTTTGGCATTGACGGGTGCTCAGGGCGAGCATTTCACTCGTATTTGTGAATACAAATAGTCAAGAATTATCACATTTATAGTCAAATAAATGCTGCAGTAGCTGTTTTCAAAGTATTTCTGCCTTGTCGTTTCATAGCTGGTAAATTAATCACACAAAGTCAAAGAACTACGTATCCTATATAGCTTACTCTACTTTGCGCTACAACATCGCCTAGCTGGGGTGTTGAATTTTTTGAAGCACTGCGCCCATCCATAAAAGTCTGTCTAATTTACTTGAAACTAAAGTCTGCTGAAGTGAGACTTTGTCCTTGGGTTTCTTGGCTATTTACATTGTTTTGTTCACAAGCTAGGTTGTTTTTCTATGTTGGAATTTCAACTACTAGGAAAGAGAAGAAAACGCTTCTACTAGTCAGAATCAAATCTCAAAAGGCACAAACAGGACTTAAGTCTGCACTACAATGGTAACCTTAAAAGTGGAGGTGGACATGTTTGTCTCCTCTGTGATACACTATAAAGTGCCTTGCGAAAGTATTCGGCCCCCTTGAAATTTGCGACCTTTTGCCACATTTCAGGCTTCAAACATAAAGATATAAAACTGTATTTTTTTGTGAAGTATCAACAACAAGTGGGACACAATCATGAAGTGGAACGACATTTATTGGATATTTCAAACTTTTTTAACAAATCAAAAACTGAAAAATTGTGCGTGCAAAATTATTCAGCCCCCTTAAGTTAATACTTTGTAGCGCCACCTTTTGCTGCGATTACAGCTGTAAGTCGCTTGGGGTATGTCTCTATCAGTTTTGCACATCGAGAGACTGACATTTTTCCCCATTCCTCCTTGCAAAACAGCTCGAGCTCAGTGAGGTTGGATGGAGAGCATTTGTGAACAGCAGTTTTCAGTTCTTTCCACAGATTCTCGATTGGATTCAGGTCTGGACTTTGACTTGGCCATTCTAACACCTGGATATGTTTATTTTTGAACCATTCCATTGTAGATTTTGCTTTATGTTTTGGATCATTGTCTTGTTGGAAGACAAATCTCCGTCCCAGTCTCAGGTCTTTTGCAGACTCCATCAGGTTTTCTTCCAGAATGGTCCTGTATTTGGCTCCATCCATCTTCCCATCAATTTTAACCATCTTCCCTGTCCCTGCTGAAGAAAAGCAGGCCCAAACCATGATGCTGCCACCACCATGTTTGACAGTGGGGATGGTGTGTTCAGCTGTGTTGCTTTTACGCCAAACATAACGTTTTGCATTGTTGCCAAAAAGTTCAATTTTGGTTTCATCTGACCAGAGCACCTTCTTCCACATGTTTGGTGTGTCTCCCAGGTGGCTTGTGGCAAACTTTAAACGACACTTTTTATGGATATCTTTAAGAAATGGCTTTCTTCTTGCCACTCTTCCATAAAGGCCAGATTTGTGCAATATACGACTGATTGTTGTCCTATGGACAGAGTCTCCCACCTCAGCTGTAGATCTCTGCAGTTCATCCAGAGTGATCATGGGCCTCTTGGCTGCATCTCTGATCAGTCTTCTCCTTGTATGAGCTGAAAGTTTAGAGGGACGGCCAGGTCTTGGTAGATTTGCAGTGGTCTGATACTCCTTCCATTTCAATATTATCGCTTGCACAGTGCTCCTTGGGATGTTTAAAGCTTGGGAAATCTTTTTGTATCCAAATCCGGCTTTAAACTTCTTCACAACAGTATCTCGGACCTGCCTGGTGTGTTCCTTGTTCTTCATGATGCTCTCTGCGCTTTTAACGGACCTCTGAGACTATCACAGTGCAGGTGCATTTATACGGAGACTTGATTACACACAGGTGGATTGTATTTATCATCATTAGTCATTTAGGTCAACATTGGATCATTCAGAGATCCTCACTGAACTTCTGGAGAGAGTTTGCTGCACTGAAAGTAAAGGGGCTGAATAATTTTGCACGCCCAATTTTTCAGTTTTTGATTTGTTAAAAAAGTTTGAAATATCCAATAAATGTCATTCCACTTCATGATTGTGTCCCACTTGTTGTTGATTCTTCACAAAAAAATACAGTTTTATATCTTTATGTTTGAAGCCTGAAATGTGGCAAAAGGTCGCAAAGTTCAAGGGGGCCGAATACTTTCGCAAGGCACTGTATATACACAAAAGTAGTGGATTCAGCTATTTCTGCCACACCCGTTGCTGACTGTTCATCGGGTGCTTCATGAGCAGCAAACCTAAGATCACCATGCGCAATGCCAAGTGTCGGCTGGAGTGGTGTAAAGCTCGCCGCCATTGGAGCAGTGGAAACGCCGTTCTCTGGAGTGATGAATCACGCTTCACCATCTGGCAGAATCTGGGTTTGGTGAATGCCATGAGAACCCTACCTTCCCAAATGCATAGTGCCTACTGTAACGTTTGGTGGAGTAGGAATAATGTTCTGGGCTGTTTTTTCATGGTTTTTTCATGGTTCGGGCTAGGCCCCTTAGTTCCAATGAAGGGGAAATCTTAACACTACAACATTCAATGACATTCCAGAAAATTCAGTGCATTGAACTTTGTGGAACAGTTTGGGGAAGGCCCTTCCCTGTTTCAACATGACAATGCCCCCGTGTACAAAGAAAGGTCCACACAGAAATGGTTTGTCGAGATCAGTGTGGAAGAACTTAACTGGCCTGCAAAGAGCCCTGACCTCAACCCCATTGAACACCTTTGGGATTAATTGGAATGGCGACTGCGAGCTAGGCCTAATTGCCCAACATCAGTGCCAAACCTCACTAATGCTTGTGGCATTAGTGTCTCCGCAACAATGTTCCAACATCTAGTGGAATGTCTTCCCAGAAGACTGGAGGCTGTTATAGCAGCAAAGGAGGACCAACTCCATATTAATGCCCATGATTTTGGAATGAGATGTTCAATGAGCAGGTGTCCACATACTTTTGGTCATGTAGTGTATTTAGGTAAAAAAAAACAATAAATAAATAAATAAATAAATATATATACAGTTGAAATCGGAGGTTTACATACACTTAGGTTGGAGTCACTAAAACTCATTTTTTAACCACTCCACAAATTTCTTGTTAACAAACTATAGTTTTGGCAAGTCGGTTAGGACATCTACTTCATGCATGACAAGTAATTTTTCCAACAATTGTTTACAGACAGATTATTTCACTTATAATTCACTGTATCACAATTCCAGTGGGTCAGGAGTTTACATACAGTAAGTTGACTGTGCCTTTAAACAGCTCGGAAAATTCTAGAAAATGATGTCAGGGCTTTAGAAGCTTCTGATAGGCTAATTGACATAATTTGAGTCAATTTGTGGTGTACGTATTTCAAGGCCTACCTTCAAAGTCAGTGCCTCTTTGCTTGACATCATGGGAAAATCTAAGGAAACCAGCCAAGACCTCAGAAAAACATTGTAGACCTCCATGAGTCTGGTTCATCATTGGAAGCAATTTCCAAACGCCTGAAGGTACCACGTTCATCTGTACAAACAATAGTAAGCAATTATAAACTCCATGGAACCACGCAGCCATCATACTGCTCAGGAAGGAGACGCGTTCCGTCTCCTAGAGATGAACGTACTTTGGTGCGAAAAGTGCAAATCAATCCCAGAACAACAGCAAAAGACCTCGTGAAGATGCTGGAGGAAACCGGTACAAAAGTATCTATATCCACAGTTAAAACGAGTCCTATATCGACATAACCTGAAAGGGCGCTCAGCAAGGAAGAAGCCAGTGCTCCAAAACTGCCATAAAAAAAAGCCAGACTACGGTTTGCAACTGCACATGAGGACCATCGTTATGTTTGGAGGAAAATGGGGAGGCTTGCAAGCTGAAGAACACCATCCCAACTGTGAAGCATGGGGGTGGCAGCATCATGTTGTGGGGGTGCTTTGCTGCAGGAACAACTGGTGCACTTTACAAAATAGAGGGAGGAATATTATGTGGCTATATTGAAGCAACATCTCAAGACATCAGTCAGGAAGTTAAAGCTTGGTAGCAAATGGGTCTTCCAAATGGACAATGACCCCAAGCATACTTCCAAAGTTGTGGCAAAAAGGCTTAAGGACAACAAAGTCAAGGTATTGGAGTGGCCATCACCAAGCCCTGACCTCAATTCTATAGAACATTTGTGGGCAGAACTGTAAAAGAGTGTGCGAGCAAGGTGGCCTACAAAACCTGACTCAGTTACACCAGCTCTGTCAGGAGGAATTGGCCAAAATTCACCCAACTTATTGTGGGATGATGTGGAAGGCTACCCGAAACTACCCGAAATGTAAACTTCTGACCCACTGAGAATGTGATGAAAGAAATAAAAGCTGAAAGAAACCAGTTTCTCTACTATTATTCTGACATTTCACATTCTTAAAATAAAATGGTGATCCTAACTGACCTAAGACAGGGAATTTTTACTAGGATTAAATGTCAGGAATTGTGAAAAACTGAGCTTAAATGTATCTAAGGTGTATGTAAACTTCCGACTTCAACTGTGTGTGTGTGAATGTATGTATGTATGTATGTATGTATGTATGTATGTATGTATGTATGTATGTATGTATGTACAGTGCCTTGCGAAAGTATTCGGCCCCCTTGAACTTTGCAACCTTTTGCCACATTTCAGGCTTCAAACATAAAGATATAAAACTGTATTTTTTTGTGAAGAATCAACAACAAGTGGGACACAATCATGAAGTGGAACGACATTTATTGGATATTTCAAACTTTTTTAACAAATCAAAAACTGAAAAATTGGGCGTGCAAAATTATTCAGCCCCCTTAAGTTAATACTTTGTAGCGCCACCTTTTGCTCTGATTACAGCTGTAAGTCGCTTGGGGTATGTCTCTATCAGTTTTGCACATCGAGAGACTGACATTTTTTCCCATTCCTCCTTGCAAAACAGCTCGAGCTCAGTGAGGTTGGATGGAGAGCATTTGTGAACAACAGTTTTCAGTTCTTTCCACAGATTCTCGATTGGATTCAGGTCTGGACTTTGACTTGGCCATTCTAACACCTGGATATGTTTATTTTTGAACCATTCCATTGTAGATTTTGCTTTATGTTTTGGATCATTGTCTTGTTGGAAGACAAATCTCCGTCCCAGTCTCCGTCCCTGACTCCATCAGGTTTTCTTCCAGAATGGTCCTGTATTTGGCTCCATCCATCTTCCCATCAATTTTAACCATCTTCCCTGTCCCTGCTGAAGAAAAGCAGGCCCAAACCATGATGCTGCCACCACCATGTTTGACAGTGGGGATGGTGTGTTCAGCTGTGTTGCTTTTACGCCAAACATAACGTTTTGCATTGTTGCCAAAAAGTTCAATTTTGGTTTCATCTGACCAGAGCACCTTCTTCCACATGTTTGGTGTGTCTCCCAGGTGGCTTGTGGCAAACTTTAAACTACACTTTTTATGGATATCTTTAAGAAATGGCTTTCTTCTTGCCACTCTTCCATAAAGGCCAGATTTGTGCAATATATGACTGATTGTTGTCCTATGGACAGAGTCTCCCACCTCAGCTGTAGATCCATGCAGTTCATCCAGAGTGATCATGGGCCTCTTGGCTGCATCTCTGATCAGTCTTCTCCTTGTATGAGCTGAACGTTTAGAGGGACGGCCAGGTCTTGGTAGATTTGCAGTGGTCTGATACTCCTTCCATTTCAATATTATCGCTTGCACAGTGCTCCTTGGGATGTTTAAAGCTTGGGAAATCTTTTTGTATCCAAATCCGGCTTTAAACTTCTTCACAACAGTATCTCTGACCTGCCTGGTGTGTTCCTTGTTCTTCATGATACTCTCTGCGCTTTTAACGGACCTCTGAGACTATCACAGTGCAGGTGCATTTATACGGAGACTTGATTACACACAGGTGGATTGTATTTATCATCATTAGTCATTTAGGTCAACATTGGATCATTCAGAGATCCTCACTGAACTTCTGGAGAGAGTTTGCTGCACTGAAAGTAAAGGGGCTGAATAATTTTGCACGCCCAATTTTTCAGTTTTTGATTTGTTAAAAAAGTTTGAAATATCCAATAAATGTCGTTCCACTTCATGATTGTGTCCCACTTGTTGTTGATTCTTCACAAAAAAAATACAGTTTTATATCTGTATGTTTGAAGCCTGAAATGTGGCAAAAGGTTGCAAAGTTCAAGGGGGCCGAATACTTTCGCAAGGCACTGTATGTATGTATGTATGTATGTATGTATGTATGTATGTATGTATGTATGTATGTATGTATGTATGTATGTATGTATGTATGTATGTATGTATGCATGCATGCATGCATGTATGTATGTATGTATGTATGTATGTATGTATGTGTGTATGTGTGTGTGTGTGTGTGTGTGTGTGTGTGTGTGTGTGTGTGTGTGTGTGTGTGTGTGTGTATGTATGTATGTATGTATGTATGTATGTATGTATGTATGTATGTGTGTATGTATGTACATATACGTATGTATATACATATACATATACATATACATATACATACACATATACATATACATATACATATACATACACATATACATATACATACACACACACACACACACACACACACCATATTAGTTACGTCTTACTAGTAATATATTTATTGTTTTTGAAACATTACAAAGCATTACATTACAAAGCATGCTAATCAATTTTTGTATGTTTTGTTGTACTTTTTTTGCCCCAGTGGCTGGTGGACCAAAAAGTACATTTTATGCCCTGATGGTTGGGATTGGGGGAGGAGAAGCTGATCCTAGATCTGTACATAGAGGAAACGCCAGAGTGCAATGTGCAAGAACAGGTGTACCCATTCGCGCTCCCATTCATTTAAACCTAGGCCTATGTTTCCAAAGGTCGTTCTGTAATATCAGCATCATAAACTACCTTTCCCCTAGAATCACCATAAACGACCTGATTTGCACAGAGGCAAAAGAGAGGTTTTACATTTACAGCTCTAGTGTTTTGCTGGCGGCGACTTTGTGCCTTCACACCCTAAACTGATTTAATGTATATAGACCATAAAATATCAGAACTGTGATGGAGAACACATGACTGTTTGTACTTCTATGGGATAAAATGTCTCTCCTAGGTACAGATCAAGGATCAGCTTCCCTCCCCCCAATCCTAACCTTAACCTTTAGCAGGAAAATGCTAAACTGACAAAAGATCAGCATCTAAGTGCAACTTCACCCTACACCCAGCAACACTAGCTAGCACCAATATGACTAGCCTGTAGTCAAATGTCTCATACTGTAGCTACAATATTTGCATAGCATTATCCATGCAGGAAAACATTGGTCCTTCCCAAGGCTGCATGATAATATGTTACTGTGTGTACAGCCAGCATGAAACAATCATGCCTTGTTACTGACTGTAGAGGGATCGGGCTATCTTAAGTGTATCCTCTATTATGATTCCTGTCAACAAAAACATCAGCACATTCTCTAAGACCTGATTCAATCACTAAACCGAGGTTAGACTAGCCAGGTCCCAGATCTGTTTGTGTGGTCTTGCCAATTCCTATGGTCATTGTCACGTGAACTGAGAGCACAAGATCTGGGACCAAGCTAGGGTTGTTGGAGAGTGCATTGATGAATTAAGAAAAATAGTCAAATCTACCACCGCGAACCAGAGTAGAAACAGATGCGACCGCCTCAACAACAACACATGCTGTACAAATGTAGGGCCCCAGATGAGGCTAAAGTTGATCCTCTGAATGTATACAGAGCCACTGTTAGTTCTAACAAAACCCAAATATCTGTTTTAGAAAGGGGGGAGTTAATACAGAGCAGCGCTCTGTTTACCGCCCCCCTGAATACGGCTGCCTCGTTCAGTACGGCTCAAACAGTCGAACACAAGCCAGCGGAGGAGAGAAAAAGAGACAGAAAGGGAGAGGAGTGAAACTGAGTGGCGCACATGGCCTGGCTGCTGGAGCCAGCCAGCCAGCCAGCTAGCCATCCCATCCAATCCAGGCCTTGATCAGGCAGGGCACTGCAGAACACGTTTTCGAGGCATGATACAGTATCCTCCTTTGTGAGCTATGCAAGTGGCCACATTTCTCAACCTCTCGCAGTTTGTTTACATTTAGATCCTCATCCGCACTCCATATGAATAAGTGTCTATGGGGAGACCTCCAATAATTGCTCTAAAAAAAGTGAGCTAGACAGGGGAAGAAAACATTGCATGTTGTACTGCAAATGGTTTGCTAAATCTGCACTGATGCAAAGCAGAGGCCTTCCCGGGCCGTAACCCCAATGTCACCCTATTCCCTATATAGTGCACTACTTTTGACCTGGGCCCGCAGTAGTGCACTATGTAGAGAAAAGGGTGCCATTTGGGACACACCCCCATGAGTTGTTTCCAACTGGATCTGTTAGCAGCCTGTTCCAGGAAAAGCCTAGAAACGTTCAGCAGTGCACTCAAAAACATGCTAGAATGTTTTCCATTATGCTGTCATGCAGGTGGAACACAGAGCAGGTTTTATCTCACTTCCAGAGGAGATAAGGAAATTCAAAAGCTCATGGAAGCGATTCAGAATACAAATGTCCTTTCTGGCTCCTAAGATAGCAATCTTGCTTTGTAGTGGGGCAATTTATTCAAAAAGCAAGACTATCTAGCCTACTCCTTGTTCAAAAGCCTTTTCTCTTGCCTACCTCTGCGTGGTGTCGGTTACCCAGTACCGATGCCTGTACATTTCACTGTGCAATTGCCAAACCAATTTGACTAAAACCCAACTGCAGTGAAAGCTTGGAAATGTCAGTGCTGTTCTCTGCGAGTGGCCCTGAGCAGGGTGGCAGACGAGGTGTGATGGCACCGAGGCATCCGTCCTTATTCACAAGCTGGTGAGAGGGCGGTGGTGCATGTAACAGAGGTGGTTCGATGAACCACGCTGGTGTGATGAGTAACTTTGTTTGCAATTTGGATGAGACTGGAAGCCTAGGCTTTACCTCAGAGAGATGACACGTTTGCAGGAGACCCGGGTTTGAACCCAACCAGACACACACCCACCAGTCAGTTCCTGAGCCTGACCCTCTCAACACGGCTTGCCAGACATGTTCCTGCCAAATCCTCCAAATGTCAGCCCGTGTAGCATGTCGTACTGTGTATTAATGGAAAGGAGGTCAGGTGTTACAGTGAAGAAGTGCCTCTCACAATGTCAGTCTGTCAAGGTAGTCAATGCGCCAAGCTATGAAGTGTTTTCTGATGCACACACGACACACACGCTCAAATGTGCACGAGGTCAGAGTCTCAAACAGGAACTCAAAACATACAATAAACAATCCATATCCGCATGATCTTTTTTTTCTCCCAAGCTGGCATAGCAGTCAGACGTCCTTTGTCCTCATCTTGCCCAGTATATACACATATATACATATACATACACCTTTCTTCACATATCTTTTATATATTTTCTTTTACAAAAACTCAACTTCAAAACACTCTCCTGCAACCCGCCTCAGCCACCAATTGTGCAAGTTCTCCCACTTAAAAAGATGAGTGAGGCCTGTAATTTTCATCATAGGTACACTTCAAATATGACAGACAAAATGAGAAGAAAAAAATCCAGAAAATCACATTGTAGGATTTTTTATGAATTTATTTGCAAATTATGGTGGAAAATAAGTATTTGGTCAATAACAAAAGTTTCTCAATACTTTGTTATATACCCTTTGTTGGCAATGACAAAGGTCAAACGTTTTCTGTAAATCTTCACAAAATGTTCACACACTGTTGCTGGTATTTTGGCCCATTCCTCCATGCAGATCTCCTCTAGAGCAGTGATGTTTTGGGGCTGTGGCTGGGCAACACGGACTTTCAACTCCCTCCAAAGATTTTCTATGGGATTGAGATCTAGAGACTGGCTAGACCACTCCAGGACCTTGAAATGCTTCTTACGAAGCCACTCCTTCATTGCCCGGGCAAAGTGTTTGGGATCATTGTCATGCTGAAAGACCCAGCCACGTTTCATCTTCAATGCCCTTGCTGATGATAGGCTTTGTTACTTTGGTCCCAGCTCTCTGCAGGTCATTCACTAGGTCCCCCCGTGTGGTTCTGGGATTTTTGCTCACCGTTCTTGTGATCATTTTGACCCCACGGGGTGAGATCTTGCGTGGAGCCCCAGATCGAGGGAGAATATCAGTGGTCTTGTATGTCTTCCATTTCCTAATAATTGCTCCCACAGTTGATTTCTTCAAATAATGCTGCTTACCTATTGCAGATTCAGTCTTCCCAGCCTGGTGTAGGTCTACAATTTTGTTTCTGGTGTCCTTTGACAGCTCTTTGGTCTTGGCCATAGAGGAGTTTGGAGTGTGACTGTTTGAGCTTGTGGACAGGTGTCTTTTATACTGATAACAAGTTCAAACAGGCGTCATTAATACAGGTAACGAGTGGAGGACAGAGGAACCTCTTGAAGAAGTTACAGGTCTGTGAGAGCCAGAAATCTTGCTTGTTTGACCAAATACTTATTTTCCACCATAATTTGCAAATAAATTCATTAAAAATCCTACAATGTGATTTTCTGGATTTTTTTTTCTCATTTTGTCTGTCATAGTTGAAGTGTACCTATGATGAAAATTACAGGCCTCTCATCTTTTTAAGTGGGAGAACTTGCACAATTGGTGGCTGACTAAATACTTTTTTGCCCCACTGTATATATTATTTACCTCAAATTTGAAATCCACAATAGAAGTTAGCCAGAAACTAACCAGAAGCTAGCCAGAAGCTAACCAGTTTACTGGCTAACGTTAGTATTCAGCTAAACACTGCTTGTGGTCATCAGCTATCCTTTAGCTCAAAAATCTATCGGCAGTTTTCTACAACGCGACTCAGACCAGAACATACCGGACCTATTTCTCTCTCCATATCCCCGGATTTCAACCGCAAGCTCTGGAGATTTACACCTGGATCTCGCAGCTAGCTAGCTGATATCCGTGTGACTATTGGCTTATGTCTGATCCCGGAGCAAACATCAATTATTCCGGAGCTAGCCAGCTGAAGAGTTCCATCAGCCTCTCCTGGGCTACAATCACCTATCCGGACCCGTTTTACTGCCGATGCTGAGCCCCACCGGGCTTTCACGACTAGACTAGTTATCTGCCCGAGGGAGTTATCCAACTGGCCCCTCCGTTGCGACGTTCCCTGAACCCCCATCTGCGGCCCGCTAATCATTAGCTGTCTAATGGCTGCTATCTGAATAGGTCTATCGGACAATATTTCTTGTGTCACTATAACTATATCTATTTTGCCAATTGGATTGATCCCCTCTACCACACGGAACCCCACTAATCTGACGGAAACGCACGAGGTGGCTAAAAACAGACCTCCATCCTATGCTAGCTTGCTACTGATGGCCCGGCTAGCTGTCTGAATCGCCATGACCCCAAACAACCTCACTACTCACTGAACCCTTATGATCACTCGACTAAGCATGCCTCTCCTTAATGTCAATATGCCTTGTCCATTGCTGTTCTGGGTAGTGTGTATTGGCTTATTTCACTGTAGAGCCTCTAGCCCTGCTCATTATACCTTATCCAACCTTTCAGTTCCACCACCCACACATGCGATGACATCACCTGGTTTCAATGATGTTTCTAGAGACAATATCTCTCTCATCATCACTCAATACCTAGGTTTACCTCCACTGTATTCACATCCTACCATACCTTTGTCTGTACATTATACCTTGAAGCTATTTTATCGCCCCCAGAAACCTCCTTTTACTCTCTGTTCCAGACGACAAATTCTCATAGCTTTTAGCCGTACCCTTATCCTACTCCTCCTCTGGTGATGTAGAGGTGAATTCAGGCCCTGCAGTGCCTAGCTCCACTCCCAGGCGCTCTCTTTTGATGACTTCTGTAACTGTAATAGCCTTGGTTTCATGCATGTTAACATTAGAAGCCTCCTCCCTAAGTTTGTTTTATTCACTGCTTTAGCACACTCTGCCAACACGGATGTTCTAGCCGTGTCTGAATCCTGGCTTAGGAAGACCACCAAAAAATCTGAAATTTTCATCCCTAACTACAACATTTTCAGACAAGATAGAACGGCCAAAGGGGGTGGTGTTGCAATCTACTGCAAAGAGTTCTGTCCTACTATCCAGGTCTGTACCCAAACAATTTGAACTTCTACTTTTAAAAATCCACCTCTCTAAAAACAAGTCTCTCACCGTTGCTGCCTGCTATAGACCACCCTCTGCCCCCAGCTGTGCTCTGGACACAATATGTGAACTCATTGCCCTTCAGACCTACACTGGAGCATGCTTAACACCCCAGCCATACTACAATCTAAGCTTGATGCCCTCAATCTCACACAAATTATCAATGAACCTACCAGGTACCACCCCAAAGCTGTAAACACGGGCATCCTCATAGATATCATCCTAACCAACTTGCCCTCTAAATACACCTCTGCTGTTTACAACCAAGATCTCAGCGATCACTGCCTCATTGCCTGCATCCGTAATGGGTCAGCAGTCAAACGACCTCCACTCATCACTGTCAAACGCTCCCTGAAACACTTCAGCGAGCAGGCCTTTCTAATCGACCTGGCCGGGGTATCCTGGAAGGATATTGATCTCATCCCGTCAGTAGAGGATCCCTGTTTTTTTTTTAAATGCCTTCCTCACCATCTTAAATAAGCATGCCCCATTCAAGAAATGTAGAACCAGGAACAAATATAGCCCTTGGTTCTCTCCAGACCTTACTGCCCTTAACCAACACAAAAACATCCTATGGCGTTTCTGCATTAGCATCGTACAGCCCCCGTGATATGCAACTTTTCATGGAAGCTAGAAACCAATATACACAGGCAGTTAGAAAAGCCAAGGCTAGCTTTTTCAACAATAAATTTGCTTCCTGCAACACAAACTCAAAAAAGTTCTGGGACACTGTAAAGTCCATGGAGAATAAGAACACCTCCTCCCAGCTGCCCACTGCATTGAAGATAGGAAATATTGTCACCACCGATAAATCCACTATAATTGAGAATTTCAATAAGCATTTTTCTACGGCTGGACATGCTTTCCACCTGGCTACCCCTAACCCGGTCAACAGCACTGCACCCCCCACAGCAACTCGCCCAAGCCTTCCCCATTTCTCCTTCTCCCAAATCCAGTCAGCTGATGTTCTGAAAGAGCTGCAAAATCTGGACCCCTACAAATCAGCCGGGCTAGACAATCTGGACCCTTTCTTTCTAAAAATTATCTGCCGAAATTGTTGCCACCCCTATTACTAGCCTGTTCAACCTCTCTTTCGTGTTGTCTGACATTCCCAAGGAATGACCATTTCGAATCCCACCATACCTTCTCCGCTATGCAATCTGGTTTCAGCGCTGGTCATGGGTGCACCTCAGCCATGCTCAAGGTCCTAAACGATATCTTAACCACCATCGATAAGAAGCAATACTGTGCAGCCGTATTCATTGACCTGGCCAAGACTTTCGACTCTGTCAATCACCACATCCTCATCGGCAGACTCAACAGCCTTGGTTTCTCAAATGATTGCCTCGCCTGGTTCACCAACTACTTCTCTGATAGAGTTCAGTGTGTCAAATCGGAGGGTCTGCTGTCCGGACCTCTGGCAGTCTCTATGGGGGTGCCACATGGTTCAATTCTTGGACCGACTCTCTTCTCTGTATACATCAATGATGTCGCTCTTGCTGCTGGTGAGTCTCTGGTCCACCTCTACGCAGACGACACCATTCTGTATACTTCTGGCCCTTCTTTGGACACTGTGTTAACAACCCTCCAGGCGAGCTTCAATGCCATACAACTCTCCTTCCGTGGCCTCCAATTGCTCTTAAATACAAGTAAAACTAAATGCATGCTCTTCATCCGATCGCTGCCTGCACCTGACCGCTTGTCCAACATCACTACTCTGGACGGCTCTGACTTAGAATATGTGGACAACTACAAATACCTAGGTGTCTGGTTAGACTGTAAACTCTCCTTCCAGACTCACATCAAACATCTCCAATCCAAAGTTAAATCTAGAATTGGCTTCCTATTTCGCAACAAAGCATCCTTCACTCATGCTGCCAAACATACCCTTGTAAAACTGACCATCCTACCAATCCTCGACTTCGGCGATGTCATTTAAAAAATAGTCTAATACCCTACTCAATAAATTGGATGCAGTCTATCATAGTGCCATCCGTTTTGTCACCAAAGCCCCATATACTACCCACCACTGAGACCTGTACGCTCTCGTTGGCTGGCCCTCGCTTCATACTCGTCGCCAAACCCACTGGCTCCAGGTCATCTACAAGACCCTGCTAGGTAAAGTCCCACCTTATCTCAGCTCGCTGGTCACCATAGCAGCACCCACCTGTAGCACGCGCTCCAGCAGGTATATCTCTCTGGTCACCCCCAAAACCAATTATTCCTTTGGCCGCCTCTCCTTCCAGTTCTCTGCTGCCAATGACTGGAACGAACTACAAAAATCTCTGAAACTGGAAACACATCTCCCTCACTAGCTTTAAGCACCAGCAGTCAGAGCAGCTCACAGATTACTGCTCCTGTACATAACCCATCTATAATTTAGCCCAAACAACTACCTCTTTCCCTAGTTTATTATGTATTTATTTTGCTCCTTTGCACCCCATTATTTCTATCTCTACTTTGCACATTCTTCCACTGCAAATCAACCATTACAGTGTTTTACTTGCTATATTGTATTTACTTCGCCACCATGGCCTTTTTTTTTTGCCTTTACCTGCCTTATCTCACCTCACTTGCTCACATTGTATATAGACTTATTTTTCTACTGTATTATTGACTGTATGTTTGTTTTACTCTGTGTTGTTGTATGTGTCAAACTGCTTTGCCTTATCTTGGCCAGGTCGCAATTGTAAATGAGAACTTGTTCTCAACTTGCCTACCTGGTTAAATAAAGGTGAAATTTAAAAATGTAAAAAATGATCCATGGTTGGGACAAATATTTGAAGAATGTGTCTGGGCGGTTTTGTGTCAAGGTCCAATGAAAATGTAAAACTTTGAATGCACATTTTTTAATGCGATAGGACTCACTCATATTTGGATCTGTGTAGGCCATAATGCAGTCGACACTGCCAATACAGTACAGCATTACCAACCTGAGAGAAAGTGCATTGGAGATCCTGTAATTGCCAGGCCTCAGATGCTGCGTCCCAGTAGAGACTTCTTTGTCAAGCAAATCTTATTACTACCATTGAACCGAGAGGTCTTTAGTGGTCAACATATTTGTCCTACCTGCCCCTGACTACTGAGCCAAGACATACTTAGCACTGGCAGGTCCCTAGTCAAAGTCTATAGGAGCACACCCAGAAAGCTGTGGTGTAGTCCTGGAGGTGAAAAGCTCTAAACTTTGCAGATAGAATAAGAATGAATAGAGCCAACAAATCTGACAGACAACCATTTAATGTTCTACACAAGACGTTTCTATCTGAATGTTCCGTAACCCTATAGCCTCCGGAACAGGCACCATGTTCTTGGGAGGCGGAGAGCGGCGGAGAACTGGACTTTGATTTGTTTAAGAGAGAGACATCGGATTGGATAGCGTCCGTCGGTCGGTGGGTGATGTATGAGTGTTTCTGGAGGGGACAGAATCTCCCAGAACACAGAGCGGTGCACTCGGTGAGAGGAAAACACACAGCCTCTGCACTCACCACTAGTAGACCTCAGATCACAGCGCATTATGTCTAATCCAAAGCAGGGCTAGACGGTTGGCCCAACATTTCAGCACAAAAACCTCAGATTCGCCAACGTCTATATG
This sequence comes from Oncorhynchus mykiss, assembly GCF_057628025.1. NCBI lineage: Eukaryota > Metazoa > Chordata > Actinopteri > Salmoniformes > Salmonidae > Oncorhynchus > Oncorhynchus mykiss. Next base: position 35,340,365 of record NC_143039.1, on the reverse strand, counting down.
ACATGGCAGTGACATGACTCATCCATGTTATGTCAAAGGCTACATTATGTTGAACGACAACATTCCCAGAGGGTCTTTGATAGTCAACTGTTCAGGGAGAGTAGTATCCCTTCCTCAGAGAGAAAAACACTCTCTGTGACAGCAGCAGTCTGCAAGGTGAAATTGTAAGCGCTATTATAATCCTGCCTTAGCTCTGCCGTGATACATTAGGGTTGTCGTGCACAGGGAGGCAGCGATGTCATTGTCCCGTGCGGCATCACTGAAACCTTAGCCCTCTGTCCATTGTCGGCAGTCGTCTGTCCTAGGTCGGGCGTGATGCGATCGATAAGAAGACAAAAGAGATGGGCCATTCTGAGGCAGAAAAGGGCTTTTCTGTCCGCACTTACGGCCGGCAGCGTCTCAAAAACAACAGCCTACTCGCTACAAATCACACAGAAGGCCCAACTTGCGGCCAATGCCAAAAGCAACATCCACACCTTTCAACGGCAGCCAGCTAGGTGGAGACGAGAAGAGAGCCAGCCAGATCTCAGGAGCCCGGCACCTGGCCTTTCATCCTCTTACACACACCCCCCCCCCCCCTTCCCTTCCTCCATCTACCAGCATGATTGCATTTCAGCAGAGGGACAGCTAACGCGCTACGCCAACACTCAGAGGAAAACACTGCTTGGTGATTGGCTGCATCAACATGAAGCAGGCAGACAATTGTCCACACCAAGGCCGTTCTGAGTTTGGCTGAATCAATCCTCTCCCGCTGAGCCAAATCCAGATTGAGCCATCCTTGTGCTGTTAAGAGCCTCTGTGATCCTCTGTGTCTCTAGCCCAGCTGAGCTGAATGGTGGCAGCCAGACAGTGTAGTGGGTGTGCCAGGTATCAGAAGCTCAGACCAGGCGAGTGATAGCCTTTCCCTCAGAACTCACATCAAGTGGCTCTGGACGGAGAGGAGACCCAGGCACCCGATAAGGACCTCTCAGAATCACTTCTTAAAAGGTGACATTCTAGAGTTCAAGTGACAACAGATGGAAACTAGCCTGCTAGCTAAATCTGGCATATTTGTGAATTGTCCCTGTCAAATAAATGTAATTTTAAACAGTGAAATGCTCTGATGCCCCCTAATGTAACATGGAGTAAGAAGATGTTCAGAACTTATAGAAGCAAATATACTGAACACAAATATAAAACGCAACATGTAAAGTGTTGGTCCTATGTTTCATAAGCTGAAAAAACAATGTCTGAAGTTTTAGTGGACCTAATTAATTTATTTCAATTGACTGATTTCCTTATTTAAACTGTAACTGTTACAGTTTAAATAAGGAAATCAGTCAATTTAGCTAGCAGGCATTAGGTCCACTACCTCTCAGACGATCCCGCAGGTGAAGAAGCTGGATGTGGAGGTCCTGGGCTTGGTGTGGTTACACGTGGTCTGAGGTTGTACAGCTAGTTGGACGTACTGTCAAATTCTCTAATACGACGTTGGAGACGGCTTATGGTCGAGAATTGAACATTCAGTTCTCTGGCAATCGCTCTGGTGGACATTCCTGCAGTCAGCATACTAATTGCACTCTCCCTCAAAACTTCAGACATTGTTTTTTCAGCTTATGAAACATAGGACCAACACTTTACATGTTGCGTTTTATATTTGTGTTCAGTATATTTGCTTCTAGAAGTTCTGAACATCTTCTTACTCCATGTTACATTAGGGGGCATCAGAGCATTTCACTGTTTAAAATTACATTTATTTGACAGGGACAATTCACATTCCACAACATTTCAGTAAATATGCCAGATTTAGCTAGCAGGCTAGTTTCCATCTGTTGTCACTTGAACTCTAGAATGTCACCTTTTAAGAAGTGATTCTGAAAGGTCCTTATCGGGTGCCTGGGTCTCCTCTCCGTCCAGAGCCACTTGATGTGAGTTCTGAGGGAAAGGCTATCACTCGCCTGGTCTGAGCTTCTGATGCCTGGCACATCCACTACACTGCCTGGCAGCCACCATTCAGCTCAGCTGGGCTAGAGACACAGAGGCTCTTTAGATTAGAAGATATAGTAATAATACAGGACAACAGGGGAAAAAATGGCAGATTGACATCCACACTAAAGACAAGCATTTTTTTAAACTAGGCCTAAATACCATTGTCATAGTATAGAATCCTGGTAATGAAACTCAAAAGGTATTAATGCCATGTGGCTTTTCTACTTCAGCTTATCTGCAGGTAATGTTATAGGTCACAGAATAATGTTAGGGTCTGGAGGAGGCTTGTGCAGCAGTCTGCAAACCACCAATAGTCCTGACCGGTGCTGTGCTCCCAAACAAGGAAAACATTAGGAAATGTAGACATTAGGAAGGGGAGACTCTAGATAGAGGACTGATATGCAGAAGTAGACTCATATCTAACAGAGACCCCAATTGGCTAAGAGTAGTCATCAAATGAGGGATGCAAAATCGCCACTACACCATAAAACATACAAAGATAAAAACCATGTGTAAATAAGTCCGCAAAAGGACAGTGAAGCCCTGTTCTCATTAACACTTCCTTATTTCACCCACAACCCCATAAAATAGACTAAAACAAAACTGACTGTTCTTTTATTCCAAGTTAGGCCTACACAATACAATGTGTAACTTAAATAGTTACACCCTAACATACCTCGCATGAACTTCCTTATCTGACCTCAAATTTGCTCATCACTGCAAGGAAGCAGAGTGGCCACAGCAGACCCTCCCTGGTCACATGACCTGACAACATCTTTCAGATGCTTTTAAGGGTCTTCCTCCACCAACAGTCTGAGAAGCCTGTTGGCTCCATGAGTTAGGCCATTCAATTGCAGAGTAGGTCTCAAATCCAAACTATGCCAGTGCCAGCAAAAACAGATAAGCCTAACAAGTATTTACTTTGTTTTTATTTAGTCCACACGGAGGAGGCATTGTCAAATACCTTCGTCCCAAACAGCTGCTAATGGGTGGCGGTGGGGGGGCTCTCTCAGAGTCGAGAGCAGTTAGGAAGGGACTAGGCGTTGCCCTCCGAGTTCCGACTGTGTGGCTGGTTGTGGTGACTCAGCCACATCCATACACAGCTGTGAGGTGGGTCAGGCACTGGCCAGAAGTGACATGTTTGGGATAGCTTTAAAATGAGCACATTGTAAAGCTATCTAGCTGCGACAATCAAATTCGGGAGATAGATGTTTACTTCATGATTATACCAAAATGTGCATATTTACAGTGATTAAAGCAGCATATTTTGTCTAAGCAGTACATTAGCGGTAGTTAAGTCTGATAGTCAGAACAGAGGCCTCTCTCCATGGCTGAGCAGGGCCCAAACTGTCTGACTGAGACACAGTGTGGTAGCAGGGAAAGGGGGGGGGGGGAAGCACGACACCTCTTCCTGGGGCCCTGGGTGCTCCACCTTGATAGCTAGCAGCCTCTCAGAAGACATGCGTGAACCCATCACTGTCCAGATCCTATCTGGGTAATTGCCTTCCCAGCCCCACATGGCCCAGGGGAAAACAGCTAATGGGTTGGCAGGGCTGTCTGCCACACAGGACAGAGGTGGAGAGGAAGAGTGGTGTTTCAGGGACGACTCAGACTGTTGGGGCAAACCACACGGCCAAATGATACGTGCGTCTATTTACAGGTTAGAAGTCAAGACAACCAGTATGGTCTCTTTCCCTAGACTAGTCCAAAGCCAGAGTATTCCATTGGTTGACAAAGGGTGGGATTGAGATATCAGTGCACCGTTAATGTGGTATAGGAGATAACCTCCATCTTGTTATCGCTGTTGCACAGGAAGTAGCGGTTGCTGCAGTACAGAAGGACCACAATGTCCTGACCGATACAGCTAGCAGGGAACTGTCACTGATACTGAAGCAGCCCAAGACGGAGGCAGTATTCTTGTTTTTTATTTTTTTTAAATATAAAATCATCCTAACACAGAAAGGAGGCCGAGTTGAACATTCTTTCTTTTGTTTAAGAAACGTTCTGAAGCGTGAACGGAATGGGCCTAGCTCTCTCAAGAGTAAAACGCTCCGTTTGTAACTCAATCGTCATAATGTAATTCCGACCATATTCAGTCGCCACACAAAGTCCCCATTGAAACCTCTAAATACTTCACTAACTACTGAGAGCCAATCCCAGGGCCCACCCGAGCAAACGAACACTCAGTATTTCCCAGCCGGCAAACATGTCATCTTAAAACTGAAAGAAAAATAAATGAAGGCTAATAAAATGGGGCCCGCCGCATGTGTGAATGAGAGGCCTTATTCAAGCTATGTTCAAGGCCGCGGCCTATAAAGAGAGCTTTCTATGTTCTCGCAGAAAAGGTATGCAAAAGCAGAAAGGTTTTCTATGGGTTTGAATATTGGAGCATTCAACTGCTTACAGTAGGTTAAGGATAGAGGGGTAACTTAGGTGAATAGAGCCATTTCAATGCAGGCTCAGAGCACAGCTTTATTCTTATCAGCATAAATAGCACTATTCACCTAAGCTCACATCGGATTCACTGGAGAACTGAGTGTCCGTTAATTGTTTTTGTTATTTCCTTTCAATTAGTGTCCAGACCTAGAAAACCAGGTGAGTTCCTAACTAAATTAATTGGTCAATCAAGTACAAGGGAGGAGCGAAAACCCGCAGACACTCAGCAACTCCAGGAATTGAGCTTGACACCCCTGCTATAGGCCTATGTCTTATTACTTTGACATGTTCCAGAACTAGGACTGGGGATTTTCAAGGTGCAATGTCTTGTTTTGAATGTCTTCAATAAAGGAAGATTTAGCCATCTTCGGGGGGGAGGTAAACTCGTGAGGGAGAGAGTGAGCCTCACCTGCCACGTTGACCTTCTCTGCATTGGAGGCGCTGGGCGTGACTGTGCTGGTGCCGTTGGTCAGGTTAGCCCCCGTGCCGTTGTAGATGTTCTCCACCTTGGACTCCAGCTTGCCCAGCCGTACCATGATGTTGTCCAGGAGCACCGCCAGCGTCTTCTTCAGATCTGGAATAGGGAAACACAGTATAGCATGAAGCATAGATACCTCATATCAGTCTTACTGCTAACCAGCTAACATAACTTGAGGCTAAAATATACAGTGTTTTCTATATTTCCCTTTCATTTTCTTATAATTTGTATTGATCTCATGAATAGTCATATTCTAATCTCAGATTGACTTCTCGAAGGACAAGGAGAAAATTACAGCATAGTGATATAATGCCAGTGAGTATCTCTCCACACTCACCCCCAGAGAAAATGATTTTCTATTTTCATAACTAGGCTAATCAATATATCGTTATGGTGTGAGTAAATCGGAGTATGCCTTGTATACTGAGACGGACCGTTCTTATTGGCCTTCCTCTGAAAAATGAAAAACAAGAGGAGAGGATCAGCTTATTTCAGCGACCCCAATAAATCATTGGATTTCATGCTGTCCGTTAAGGGACTCATTTAAATGTTTAACTGCGCTGGCGGGTATCTTTGAGAATGACCTTGCTGCTTCATTTAGGTCTGTGGATTTCTATGGTCTTCTCCTGACTCCGGTAGCTAGCCAAAAGGTGGGATGGACGATGGGACTGAAAAAAGTAAGCTGACATTCACAATAGTTGTGTCCCAATAACGTCTCCTTCCTGAAGTGTGCCCTCGTTCACTACTTCCCACAAATCTAAGTATATTGCATTTGTTCACCACCATGTTTCTTATACCACTCATCTCGTTTCAAGTCGGTGAAAGGTAGTGAACAAATGCATATTTAGGGAGTAAGGAGCAATAATTGGGACATAGCCCAGTAGCTAGCCAATAAGAAGTGGGGTGGGATAGAAAGGACACACAGTGATCTGACATTCACAATGACATCATCTCTGTTAATTTCAGTAGCATTTCAGGAAATGGTATGCAGGGCTTGGCATTTCAGTGCGAAGGCTTAATGGTGTTTATCTGATATTTACCATCCAGCAGCCATGAGGACATTGAGTGGCTTCAATTCCATTTGTTATAACTGTCCGATTTTTTTATTTTGTATTATTTACATATTATTGTTTACGGTGTTGTAAGATCTCACAGTTGATCAATGTTGACTTGTAAATGCAACACACATTTTGGCTTCGGTTTCAATTTTATTAGTTTGCATATAACTCTGATAAAACAAAATCCAACATGCTTAACATATTGTTTATTGGAATGACCTAAGATCTTGCCACAAAACAGTTCAATTTTGACTAAAAAAGATCAATTTTGACTAGTAGCTACTGAGAAAATTAAATATGGCATGACCCCTTCTGCCCCTGAAATGTTTTCCTTTCCTCCCGCCGCCCCAAGAATATTCCGGAATGTCGTCAACCTCATTAACATTCCATGAGGCGGTGGAGCTGTGAAGACAGCGATCGCACCCAGTCTGTCACACGTCAGCGCGCCGACTGCGGTGCAATTTCTCTGGCCGCGCGTCACGGCGTGGAAGGGGAGGAGAGTAGGCGTGAGGGAGAGAGGGAGGCTGCAGCGTTTTGTCTGCTCTGAATGGCTGGGTAGGGCGGAGATAAGCAGATTCCGGGAGGGAGCGTCGCTGCGTCAGACAAGGAAGAAATCAACTGAAAGCTGGACCACGGCCCAAATGCCACCCTATTCCCTATATAGTGCAGTACTTTTGACCAGGGCCCATATGACTCTGGTGAAAAGCAGTGCACTGTCGGAAATAGAGTGGTGCTGCCACTGCCAGGGCATCAGGCTGAACATAATTATACACACTAGATTGTGCCCTCGGAAAACACATTGCTCTGAGCATTAACCGCCCGGCCTGACCTCTATCAACACAGACAGAGAAACGAGCACTAGAGAAAGAAACACACTGCCACCCAGTCCAAACACAATGCCACCCAGTCCAAACACACTGCCCATTCCATCCATCTCTACCCAACCTGGACAAGGTAGAGTAGGCCATCTCCCCACATGGCTGATCTGTGTGTGTAGCTAATTAAATGTTTTACAGGTCGCAGCATATTGAGTCTCAGAAATAAACATTCCTCGGCATGTTTGCAAAGGAGTGCCCAAAGCACGATGAGGTTTACGTTAACAAATGAAATGTTCAGTCTTTCCGACAGGCACGGAACGCTGTAAATAATTAAGCCAGCTTAAAACAAAGGGAAATATAAATGCGTGGCTCAGGGCGGAGTGTGGACAGCCTGCATTCAAGTGGCCAAGTAGTGTAATACAGTAGGTGTGAAAACAGGCCTGCTAAATCCATGGGATAGATGGGCTTACTGTAAGAAAAGCAAAGTACAATTCACAGCATCAAACCAATCCAAATTGGGTATTCGGCCAAAACTGTGGTAAAAATACTACTATTACATAGATACGTTGATTTAAGAAGACAGTGGTGGTAGTAGTATGTTACTTATCCAAGTTCTTTGGTTCAGATCACTTTCTAGACACCCACTTTTATTAACAGATACTGTTACAGAACTGAATCAACATACGGTTGTGATAGTTGTTTTATAGTCCCCAACTCCACATTCATCGTTACCACCTGTCTGCTAAAAAAAATTCATGACTTGACTCTGTCTTCATTCCCAAAGCAAAACAAAGCAATACGTTTCAAAATAAAACATGAGAGCTGAAATATGCATGCGAAAGCTGGACACGTTCATTCTCCACAGAGGCACCCATAGGGAGGGAGCAAAGCTTACATTGCAGTCACAGCGCTTTACAGATACCAACTGTGTTAGTTGAGTCACGTTCTTCACTCATGTCAAATGTCTACATGAGCCGATACGTGGTACGTGATGAGCATGGAGACAAACTGTGACTGTGTCCTAAAATGGCTCCCTATTCCCTATATAGTGCACTACTTTTGACCAGGGCCGATAGGATTCTGGTCAAATGTAGTGCACTATTAAGGAAATAAGGTGCTCATTATTTCAGTGACCCTCACGGTCAGCCAAGTGCCATCTTTCAAGAGACTGACCCACAAAAAATAATAATTGCATACTGAGTGAGTAGACTAAAACAGACAATAGCAGACCAAGCAAACTAAGAGAGCCGCTATCTGTTAATAAATAATATTCAAATTCAGACTAATTTGTGAGGTTGTAAAAATGGGGAGCCAGCCCAGATCTTTAATAAACTTGGTTCAGTTAACAAAGTAGGCCAACATCAAGATAAAAAAAATATATAGGCCTATTTCCCCCCTAAAGGCACAATCTGTAATTTCAACAGCCTGACCCTGTCACTTTTTTTGGTAAACAGAGATTGGGCTTGGTAAATGTAACCACTCGAATGATGGGAGCTCCATAAAACATGATTGTTTTAAACATACTGTACAGTATTTTGAAACTATGCAAAACATTGACATTACAAAGACTCAAATGAAAGCAATACTTCCAAAGAAAATGCATTATATTGGAGACAATGCACTAAATTACTTTCCCATCATTTTCTGATTATGTGGTGTACAAATCCAGAGATTTATTTACTTGGAGTCGGACTGACAGACGGGGAGACTAATCCATATTTCTATGAGGCTGTGTGCTCGCTCTCGGCCTAGTGATATTACACAGTATCACATCACAGTCCACATGCACAAATCCCACAACACTGATGTGAGCTGATGGCAGATGTAAGAAATGCATGCATCTTGTAATTATAGTGACCTTACATATCACCATTGCCAAGTAACCACATGTGATGTAATGTTTTTAGAATCTCTAGGAACTCTACTTACCATACATGGAGTGAAATGTGTCCCTCCTTATCAAGTAAACGCCTGAACTTTTTTTTGTCTGTTCAGGAGAGTTCCTAGAGATTATAAATATGCTATTTTTGGGGTGAAGCCAGCTACACTGTGTTATGGTGCTTTTTCATGGCCACCATGCACAACTCAGGGAGTCCAACCAATACACACACTCCCGATGTTGTGTCCCAAAGCTACGTTCAGCTATGCAGTTAGTGCAGCTTCCTCATAATCGACCTTCATTCCAGTCTGTTACAGAAGGCTTCCCTCGCTCTCTCTCTTATTTATTTTAACAGGGAGTCATGGTGAGATCAAGGTCTCTTTCACAGATGAGCCCTGTATACACATCGATATACACAAAAAGCTAAACAATCATTGAAAACAAAACACATTCTTCAGTAAAAAGGTCCTCAATCAGCCTTCTGAAATTGCCCAAGAGGCACCAATTCATCCAATTTTAGAGAGCCTTGGATATCATTCCACAAGCAAGGTGCAAAAAAAGCAGATTGATCTAACTCAGTGGAGTTAGTTGTTCTAACTCAGTGGAGTTAGTTGTTCTAACTCAGTGGAGTTAGTTGTTCTAACTCAGTGGAGTTAGTTGTTCTAACTCAGTGGAGTTAGTTGTTCTAACTCAGTGGAGTTAGTTGTTCTAACTCAGTGGAGTTAGTTGTTCTAACTCAGTGGAGTTAGTTGTTCTAACTCAGTGGAGTTAGTTGTTCTAACTCAGTAGAGTTAGTTGTTCTAACTCAGTAGAGATGGAAGGGATCTCTAGAGTTAGCCCTCCCTGAGACCGGGTCTGATATCTCGTACATCTGTAAGTTAACAATGAAGTAAGGTATGGTGGAAGTTTACGCATGAGGGCTTTAGAAACAAAATGAGTCAAATCCATCGATGTACGAGCCTTTTTGATACAGAATGCAGAGATGTGTACTGAACCTATCGCCTGTAATAAAAGCGTAGTGTGCCATGATAAACTGCCTCCAACGCCTTCAAAAGAGTAGCAGCTGCATTCAGATATACAATAACGTCATAGTCCATAAACGGTATGAATGTCGACTAAATAATTTGTTTTCTGTTTTTTAATGAAAGGCATGACCTATTCCTATAAAATAAGCTCCTTCTAATTCTTAACTTGCTCATCAACATGCTTTATGAAAGATAGGTTTATAAATATCTGGTTTGATGAAAACCCAACAAACTCTTCTCATAAAAGGAAAGTGTGGAAACAGGTTAGCTGGAATTTGGTTTAGTTCAGCGCTTCTCTCTCTTCAGTCCAAATTCCCATCTACTCAAACTAATAAACAATGTTCAATGCACCACATAAAACCACCAGACCAATTCAGTCTTGATACAATATTTAATTAATGTGCACTCAGATTTTATGGGTAATTTACTGAGAGCAGAGAGGAAGTCATAATTCCCTTTAAATGCATTAATGTCATATAGAGATGAATCCTAGATTTGCAGAGGGAGTACAAATACTGTAGCATGAAGCAAATCTCTCTCCTTACTACTTTTATTTAATCAAAAGCATAAAAAAGGATAGAACTTATAATTACATTTCTATGGCAGAGAGTAAACAGTGTTCAAGTCTCAAGAAGTACATTAAAATCATTCTCTCTCATTTGAACATGTCTCAAACAGGGAAACTGGTTTCATCCAGGTCAAGACATCATATAAACGTTTCCTTCATTTGATGCATTAATAAAGTTTATTCAATTAAATTAAAAGTTCAGGCTATTGACAGAATATTATGAATCTGTTCTGATAAGATGAGACCGTATCACAGATCTTTTGTCTCATTGCCTCCCGAATAATAGTGTTTGCAGCAACAACTCATTTCATGCTTTTCTGGAGATAATTAATGACATGATTAAGCAATTAGCCCATTACATTGAGCCAATTATATCATTATACAGGTCTGGGATAAAGCTTAGGATTTCTTTCAACACCCTCCTCCAGGTCATTTAAACACGGGTCGGAGAGCACTGGGCTGCTAGAACAACAGACTTCTCGGTTGTATTACAAATGGCATCCTATTCCTAATTTAGTGCAATACTTTTGACAGGGCCCAGAGTAGCGCACTAAATAGGGAATAGGATGCCATATGGGACGCATCCCGGCTATGTACGATCAAGGGTTTCACCAAGGCAGATGCTTCAACACTCTGCATCAATGTTTTAACACAGACCCTAAGGGGAACAAGAGCAGCTAAATGCTCCGTGTTCGCCAGTCAGTACTCTTGAGGTCTGGCGATTAGCAGACTGTGGCAGAACTGAGGTTGATAGGCGGGAGGCTTCCTGCCTAACAAACCCAGATAAATTCAATTTTACAGGCTAAGAGAGTTTTAAAGACACATCATATTAGGCATGGCCTTTTCAGAGAGCTACTTTCCTGGAAGAGGACCAGTGGCGGTTGGTTGGTTACCCGGTCATTATACAGTATTTTCTTGTTTTTCGCCGCCCATTAGAATGTATTCAGAGTAATCAATTCCAATCTCATGTTTCTAATGAAGCCTCTCATTGACCCAAACGGGTCTATTAACGGCATGAATAACTTATTGATGGCTGTTCGCGAGGCGTTAATAGGTTATGGCGGGAAAGCAGCTGCATCAGCATAACACTCACTTCTGTTAGCGCAAGTCAAGTTACTGGCTGGCTAGCCCCCTAATACTTTACTTTCCTTTTTCCAACATGAGGCAGCACCCTGCTGTAGACTAAATGTAAATGTATCTTTTCTTCTCGTCTTCCCTGTTGTCTATGGTTACATTACAACCACAATACAATATAAACACTTATAAATAATCAACATTATACATTTTGTATGATCTGTATATCAGAGGATGTATAGGGCTGGCTATTTTGACTTTGAAGGCACTTCTACTTAGCCTACATAGTAAATCAATTCAGCCTGTCCTTATTCAATAACAGTGTGCTCTCTAAGTGAGGTTTATCAAATATTGCAGCACTACCAACTGGCAAATCAGAATTCCATTCAATAAAACATTCCAAGTGAATGAATGGAACATTCCCAGTGTACCATTAATACATTCTGAGTTCTCACAACCACATCTTTGCAAGGTGGATTCATTCTATTTTGAAGAGAGCGCAAAGGACGGAGAACACTACTTGTGCAGTGCTCGGTATTCACCATAAGCCGTCATGGTTCCCACGTAGGGCCCGTCCATGACGCTCTGGTTCTCCTCGGCCAGGGCCTTGATGTAGCGCTTGCTGAGCTCCAGGATCTGCTGTCGCAGCATGGTGCTGCTCTCGTGCGTGGCCCGCTGCTGGATAGTGAAGTGGAGCAGCATCATGCCCCAGATGAATCCAAAGCTCACCAGGAAGAAGCCCAGCTTCTGGGACGACAACTTCCACAGGTAGGCCGAGGCCATAGCGAGTGCAACCCGCAGCTCGACTATATCTGTGTGTGAGAGAGCGGAAGGGACTGAGTCGGAGGAGAGTTTAGGAGGGGAGGCGGGGCATGGTGGCGCTTGGCGTAGTTTAGTTGCTATGGTTCTGTTTGGCCTCTCCACCACTCCTCACCAGTGGGCTCTACTTCTTTGGCCCATCCTTATCGGTCACTCCCACCGGGTTGACTGGCCAAGCTGCATTCTGCCAGAGAGGAGGAGACATAAGAAAGGCTGTTAGAGGCACACACCGCAGTTCCAGAAGCAAAAAAGGAGTAGTATTTACATGGGCATTCCCAAGGCGGGTGTTAGCTACTGTAGCTATAGCCATCCAATGTTTCCCCTATAAGTATGGCATAGCGCCACACTTTCTGACAAGATGAGCTTTTAAAAGGGATAGTGCGAGATGTTGGCAACTAAGCCCTTTTTCTACTTACCCAGAGTCAGATGAACTCATGGATAACCCTTTTTGTCTCTGCCATCTGCATCCAAAAACACAAGTGCACACCACACAAACTATAGACAACCTCCTTTCCTTGCTGCAATGCGTTACAAACAACCTGCTATAATTTGACCACTTTGATTTAAATTTGTTTTGATTAAACAGCCGGAGATAGAACTGCGCCTTGAAACGTGTGCCAAGAACTATACGGAGAGAGACAAACAAACTGTATCAAAGCTGACACATCCGTGCTGCTAAGATTCTCATGCAAAAAAAAGATGCAGTCAGCGAAGTGAAAATGGTGAATAATCACATTGTCTCCACGGGGAAATATAACCCAACCCAGTCTCTCTTCAGTGTTAAGCCTACTTCAATATGTTAAACATCCTAAAGAAAGCTAAATGTTATTTTATGTTGTCTATGTTCAAACATGTAAGGTCTACTGTGTAATTATTTTCACAAAAATAATATGTTGATAGCTTTGCTACAAGAAACTGAATGAGTGGGCAGGTTACCCTTAGGACTACTGGCCCCCCCCCAAAAAATCCATGAGACACAAATATACCGCAAGTCAACTTTAGTGGAGGTATGAGGAGTTGGGAAATATTTCAGTGATACAGTTTAGTGCTGCCCACTCAAGGATGGAGAAAAACAGGATGTTTCGCTCTTGGGTGAAATGGCAATACTTCTTGCCCATCATCTCCAGCCAAGAGGTGAGGCTATTTCGTAATGTACCCGAAAAGTCTCGCTAACCATAAAAAGTCCTTCATAAGCCTTTCAATGAAAGCACTGTGTTGAGGGAGAGAGAAATGGAGGGAGAGCAAAGGAGAGAAGAGAGAGAGAGCGATGATAAGTAAGCCTACACTACAGAAATGGAAAGTTTGAAATAAGGCTGCTAATATGGAGTTACATGTAATATACACTAGAGAAATGGAACGTTTGAAATTGAATAAGGGCACTTTATAAATGGGATAATTGAATGGCTACAACATTCAAAGTAGTAGTAGTTTTATTAAGGGTAATGTAAAAAAGTAACTGATGCACATTCATTTTTTAAATTTATTTCGCCTTTATTTAACCAGGTAGGCTAGTTGAAAACAAGTTCTCATTTGCAACTGCGACCTGGCCAAGATAAAGCAAAGCAGTTCGACACATACAACACAGAGTTACACTAGGAATAAACATGCAGTCAATAATACAGTAGAAAAAGAGTATGTGCAAATGAGGTAGGATAAGGGAGGTAAAGGCAATAAATAGGCCAATAGGCCAAATGTTATACATTTGTCGTTCAACTTCGTTATCGTGATAATTCAGTCAATTTATTGTGACGTGGATTTTTGTTGCAAGTCAAGACTTCACAGGAGAGGCATTAGAACATTTATTTGTATTTTTTATCAAAATGTGTTTTTTGGCAGAAATGCCTTCTTGAACCTTTGAGCTTTCATTTGCCTTAATAAAAAACGTGTATTCCATCTGTAAATACAAATAAAGTTGTTAAATTATGAGCCTAGTTGGTTTAGCCACAGAAAAAGACAGGAACCTTCATGCTAGCCATGATTGGCTGAGATAATGAATGGGCTGGACATGCCGAGAGATGAGTTCGGATTGGTCTGCCGTGTAACGGCGATCAACAGTGTTGTCATCACTTAAGAAGTTGAACGAGATTTGAAATCAGTGGAATGTCTGGTTGAAGCAAAGTATGATAAGGAGATGAATACAATTCTGGTGTTTGATTGCAAATGCAAAGGGAGTCAAAAAGAGAACACACAAGACTGTCGTATAAAACACCTGTCTCCGGATTACATCTTCAAACTAAGGGCAACCATGGCATCGTGACAGAGGGAGAAAGATCTGATGATTCTTATGGCATTGCACACAGTCAGTATGAACTTTACAGCGGGCCAAGCAAGCTGTACAAACAAAACAGAAACGACACAGGTCGTCTTACTTAATGAAAGGTGTTGTAGTCTGCCGTAAAGTGGTCATCCATGTATATGGGTAAGAGTCAAGCTACAGTTGTTTCAGATATAATACGTTTCTAATTTGTTTTCATTGCAAGTTAAAGCTTACTGTTAGCTAGCTAGCTGACATTAGGTGGCTGGCTCGCTAGCTAACATTGTGTATGATCTGTGTATTAATATTATCTACGAAAGCCATTTGATCTATTGATGTTACTGATTTGCTGGAGAGCACAACATGCACTCTGCTAAACATTGCAGATCTAGAAATGTCATGAATAGAGCTGACATGATTCCTCAATCTATCAGAACATTACCCAACGTTATGCCCTACCGAACACGTCTTCCTGAAATAAGTTTGGTTAAAAGGTACCAAAACCAGCAGGCATGTGCAGCCCCCCTACTAGCTATAGGAAGTGAACACAGAGTAGCCACACACAGCCACAGAGATACATTACCTCACGGTAATGACTGCTTGCACCCTGCGATGCTGCCAGCTGAGACAGACACGACCATGTTCCAAAAATATTCCAACAGATCAAACTAGCTACATATATGATAATGTGTTTCTGAACCTCAATGTTGGGACAAACACACTCACTATGATAAGTGTGGACTTTATAATGCATGAAACAGCTTCAAATTGTTCTTTAGAGACCCAATAAGCTTGATGATATTCTAAATGATGGAACACTTACATTGCTTTAATTTTTTTATTCAGATCAGTTGCCACAAAGCTTTGTCAATTAACAAGCATCAGATTTTAACGCTTTGATGAGCATTAGATAGTTATAGGCCTCAAGAATTTCAGAAGCAGTTAAAGAGATCATTTTCCTAATAGGTCTTTCTCCATTAGCAAGCACATTTGAAGATATAATATGTCTCGAGGAATTTATAAAATGAAAATAAACTTTAGGGCCGGTATTCACAACGCATCTCTTACTAATTGTGATTAAAGAGGCAAAACTACACTAAATCAGCACTTCTGAGATGCTTTATGAATACAGGCCCAGGGATGAGGCAGTGGAGAACTGACTGACGGCACCGTCACATGCAACACAAAGGCAGGATAATAAAAGGCCCTCTTCCCCTTCCAAATGATCCCTGGGAAAATTGTTCAGCGCTGCAATACATGAGCAGTCTTTCCTCCAGCAGTGAAATTTCACAGTCTGCGCAATACTTCTGACAGAATCTCAACACCGTTATGTGCCAGTGTTCCTTGGATATTTAGGCATACCACCCCTAACAAATATATGGGCTTTTTCTGTTGAAAACTTCTATGTCCGTGTTGCCATTGTCACCTGTTTTGAGACTATCAAGACCATTTAACAAATCATGAAGGATGGAATAAGGGAAAAAAGTTAAATTATTCAATTAAATTCAAATGTAGCCAAGTCAATCTTTTTCTTCTGCTAACACCTATGCTGCACTTTGATCATCTCGAATGTGATACAGTGCAAAATAAATTAAGCCTTCGGGCTTGAAAAACAAAATCTCTGCACTGCGCTTTAAAATTCTCAAACCTACTTCAGCACTCCGCAATCTGCTGCACTGATAACATTGACTGTCTCTCACAGGTCTGGGTTCTGCGAGACTGAGTTAGGAGTTGCCATTCTCCGCCGATAAGGAGAGAAAAGGAGAAGGGTTGGGGGTCATTACAGACGTGACCCTGTGTCAACATAGAACTGGCTCTTGCTCATCATAGGCATGATGACCCAAAACGGAGCGGTCGCTACTTTCTGAACTTGCCCAATAAGACATTTTCGTGTTCTGTTGCAAAACGTTTTTCTATGATGTGCTTGTGCCCTAAATGCATAAGACCCTGAAACTCTAACAGAAACCCCCAAAGTGCTCGTTGACTTTTGTCACAACGCCTCCTTGTTCTTTAGAAGGGAAGCGTTACAGAATACAGACCGATTTCTCAGGTTTCTAATTCAGGACCTTCATTTGGCTGGCAGGGTGCCTTCTGGCTCTCAACAGCACCTATGAAACCCTGCGTGCTGACGGCCAGCTTCGGTTTCACTAAATACAATACCACCACAACCGTTGGAGTGGGTGACATACAAATTGCTGAATTGTCTTTTTAATGGCTGGAACCCACACACACTCAATTCATCTCTAGAAGGGCTGAGAATCCCAACTGCTGCGAACAGATGTGATTATTTTTAGGTTTATACAGTTGTCAGATCACAAAATACTGTGTGCTCACATAGATAGGCGTACAGTATTTCACAAAAGTGAGTACACCCCTCACATTTTTGTAAATATTTGAGTCTATTTTAATGTTACAACACTGAAGAAATTAAACTTTGCTACAATGTAAAGTAGTGAGTGTACAGCTTGTATAACAGTGTACATTTGCTGTCCCCTAAAAATAACTCAACACACAGCCATTAATGTCTAAACCGCTGGCAACAAAAGTGAGTACACCCCTAAGTGAAAATATCCAAATTGGGCCCAATTAGCCATTTTCCCTCCGTGGTGTCATGTGACTCGTTAGTGTTACAAGGTCTCAGGTGTGAATGGGGAGCAGGTGTGTTAAATTTGGTGTCATCGCTCTCACACTCCCTCATACTGACTGGTCACTTGAAGTTCAAACCCCGCACCTCATGGCAAAGAACTCTCTGAGGATCTGAAAAAAAGAATTGTTGCTCTACATAAAGATGGCCTGGGCTATAAGAAGATTGCCAAGACCTTGAAACTGAGCTGCAGCACGGTGGCCAAGACCATACAGCGGTTTAACTGGACAGGTTCCACTCAGAACAGGCCTCACCATGGTCGACCAAAGAAGTTGAGTGCACGTGCTCAGCGTCATATCCAGAGGTTGTCTTTGGGAAATAGACGTATGAGTGCTGCCAGCATTGCTGCAGACATTGAAGGGGTGGGGGGGTCAGCCTGTCAGTGCTCAAACCATACGCCGTACACTGCATCAAAGTGGTCTGCATGGCTGTCGTCCCAGAATGAAGCCTCTTCTAAAGATGATGCACAAGAAAGCCCGCAAACAGTTTGCTGAAGACAAGCAGACTAAGGAAATGGATTACTGGAACCATGTCCTGTGGTCTGATGAGACCAAGATAAACTTATTTGGTTCAGATGGTCTCAAGTGTGTGTGGCGGCAACCAGGTGAGGAGTACAAAGACAAGTGTGTCTTGCCTACAGTCAAGCATGGTGGCGGGAGTGTCATGGTCTGGGGCTGCATGAGTGCTGCCAGCACTGGGGAGCTACAGTTCATTGAGGGAACCATGAATGCCAACATGTACTGTGACATACTGAAGCAGAGCATGATCCCCTCCCTTCGGAGACTGGGCCGCAGGGCAGTATTCCAACATGATAACGACCCCAAACACACCTCCAAGACGACCACTGCCTTGCTGAGGGTAAAGGTGATGGACTGGCCAAACATGTCTCCAGACCTAAACCCTATTGAGCATCTGTGGGGCATCCTCAAACGGAAGGTGGAGGAGTGCAAGGTCTCTAACATCCACCAGCTCCGTGATGTCGTCATGGAGGAGTGGAAGAAGACTCCAGTGGCAACCTGTGAAGCTCTGGTGAACTCCATGCCCAAGAGGGTTAAGGCAGTGCTGGAAAATATAATATTCCATACAGGAAACCAGGCCGAGGATCTCTAGATTAATTCCACTGCATTGCTCAGAGTCTGAAAGAGACAGCATCCTACTGAAATGGAATAATGGAATAATGTTCTTTAATAAGAGCCTTTTCCCCCTCATGTTGCAGGAGCTGAACAAAAGCAGTGAGATGTGAATAGATATGCTAAATCAATAATGGATCAGAATTTTTAAAAACCTAGGCTGCATTTCCCACCTAAAAATAAGTCAGAATCAGGTGACTTAAAAAAATGTCCAATCCAACATTTACAGGTGCAAACTCTTGATTTAGCCAAAGCTAAAAACACAGGAATGACATTCCCTAACACTTTTAAACTGTAGGACTATAGCCTCAAGTGGGCACTGGTATGTCCCTTTACACAGCCCTTGAAGCGTCCAGACAGCATTCTGAGGTAATGGATACGTGAAACTGATGATGACCATGCTGCCATGGAGACGAGTGTGACTGTGCATCTTAATAGGCTACGTCTTCACACTCAGCAGGGCCTCCATTCAGTTATTAATTCCCAGCTCCGGTCTAGACAAATGGCCATACCTTACTGGTGTGAACGGCACACAATAGTCTGCCCAACAACACCTCGGATTGGCTTTTAACACACTGTATTTTGCATTGTCATTCTGAAGATTTCTTTACACAAGAATGCAGTTCTGCTGGTCTTTATTAGAGATCTACCTATATGGGATTTTTGGGTCCGATACCGATTTTAGGGAGGCAAAAGTCACCGATTATACTGATAAATCTGCCAATATATCATTTTTAGAAATGGAATGAAAAATATACATTTTTTTATACAAATTGTGCTCCAAAAGATTAAAACATATTCTAAATTATGATTTCTTAACTAAATAAAAATGTACATTTATCTGTGGTTTACAGCAGTGGTTCCCAACCAGGGGTACTAGGACCCCTGGGGTTACTTGGCCTATCCACAGGGGGTACTTGAGAAGACTCATGAGACCATAGGACTACTGGTAAAATGCACATGAGGGGGTACTTCAGAGGTACTCAGGGCAGAGTAAAATGCAATTGGTGGTACAATAACTGAAATAGGTTGGGAACCACTGGTTTACAGGATATATCTGTTCCTTACAACAATATGTTCTTACAGAAACCATATGTACATTACACTGATTCTCAATACAAAATGTATTGGCTGTACATTTCAACTACAAATGGCATGTGCTAATGACTAAAAACGTTTACGCAGGCAAATGCTTACTAGCTAGCGTTAGCTACTTATCTCATCATAAATACAGGCACGTGGCCTAAATGACAGATCTGTGCAAACTCTTGCTTTTACAGATTGCGGAAAACTAACTAAATAAGCCCACTAGCTAACATAATAGACCCAGACAGTAACAGGCTTATTTTTGTATCAAGGACAAGTGTTCACTTTGGCATCAGTCCAGTGTTAGCACATAATTGGCACAGACAGCTAGCTACCTTGCTGGCATACATTGCTGGCTACCTGGCTAACTACCATGCTGGCTGGCTAACTACCATGCTGGCTAACTAGCCAGCTAATGTTAAGAATGTGATGAGGACAGGGCTGCTTGCTTGGTGAAGTGTACTTTCGATTGTTTACTTATTCAAATATGCTGGCTGTGGAAAACTACTCACTGTCAAACCATCATAACTACCATCTCTCACGTTGTGACCTAGGCCTAAATGCTGAAGAAAAAAAAATGACCGCAAATGAGCAGACATACAGTCCTATTTCGACATTACCTGAAAGGCCGCTCAGCAAGGAAGAAGCCACGGCTCCAAAACCACCATAAAAAAGCCAGACTACGGTTTGCCACAGCACATGGGGATAAAAATTTAACTTTTTGGAGAAATGTCCTCTGGTCTGATGAAACAAAAATAGAACTGTTTGGCCGTACAACATCATACCAACCGTGAAGCACGGGGTGGCAGCATCATGTTGTGGGGGTGCTTTGCTGCAGGAGGGACTGGTGCACTTCACAAAATCGATGCCATCATGAGGGAGGAAAATTATGTGGATATATTGAAGCAACATCAAGACATCAATCAGTCAGGAAGTTCCAGCTTGGTCGCAAATGGGTCTTCCAAATGGACAATGACCCCAAGCACACTTCCAAAGTTGTGGCAAAATGGCTTGAGGACAACAAAGTAAAGGTATTGGAGTGGCCATCACAAAGCACTGACCTCAATCCTATAGAAAATTTGTGGGCAGAACTGAAAAAGCGTGTGCGAGCAAGAAGGCCTACTGACTCAGTTACACCAGCTCTGTCAGGAGGAATGGGCCAAAATTCACCCCACTTATTGTGGGAAGCTTGTGGAAGGCTACCCGAAACATTTGAACCAAGTTAAACAATTTAAAGACAATGTTACCAAATACAATTAGTTGAGTATATGTAAACGTCTGACCCACTGGGAATGTGATGAAAGAAATAAAAGCGGAAATAAAATCACTCTACTATTATTCTGACACTTCACATTCTTAAAATAAAGTGGTGATCCTAACTGACCTAAAACAGGGAATTTTTACTAGAATTAAATGTCAAGAATTGTGAAAAACTGAGTTTAAAATGTATTTGGCTAAGGTGTATGTAAACTTCCGACTTCAACTGTATGTGTATTTTATGTACATAATATCACCGATTTAATCTGTGGAACCGATTCATCAGTCAGGCTCTAGTCTTTATATCAATTGAATCAGTTTATTCTTTGGACAAAATATAACTTATCACTGTTTTCCTAGGGATGTGACAGTTTTAGTATAATAGTGTAATTGACGAATATGGATATAGACAGTCATGAATTATTATTATTTAAAAAGATGACACGTGCTGTTGAGTCTGTTTCATCGGTAACGTTAACTTTTTACAAAGTTATGAAACTTTTCTGCTTCTTGTTTCAGCAAGGTCTTGTAGCAAACAACCTTATGACCAGAAAAGCCACTGCGTATTTAACTTCAGTCTGTTTTAACCAGGCAATGGCATTGTGTCCTTTGTAGAAAAAACAGCAACACTAAGACACGGGATGGGTAACTTAATACTGAGCGTGATCAGTGAGACAATCAAAACAGGCTGTTCCCAGACACCCACGCTGAGCTTAACATGACAGCGGCGGTGCTGAGTGAAAGAGTGAGTGAGAGAGATCACCATTTCCTCAGAAGGAGAGTGCAGTTACAGATCATTCAGATAGAAATGCACTGGTGTAGAACGGCCATGAGTATCTGTCATGTAGAATAAGGCATAGGCCTATTTGTCAACTCTCGTCATTAGGCCTGCATTTCTACCTGCGAAGTGCTAGGCTTATCATTGTACCACACTGAATAAGCTCCAGTTCCCACCTGACCTCCCCTTCATCGGCTGAGCTATCATTTCCCAGCAGTCTCTGCTCTCAAGCGGTTGGCACCACACACACACGTGACGCAGGCGGGCGCAGCACCATGACCAATCTGTGAAGGTCACCTCACCAGTTAGGCAGGGCTGCTGGCCACAGCCTGCCAGCGGAGTGGGCACCACCATCCTGCCACTGGGAAGCCACTGGCCTCTTGCCCATGCCTGGCTCAACACAGCACCACAGTCCGGGAAACAAACAAACAAACAAACACACACAACTGTTCAAAAGTTTGGGGTCACTTAGAAATGTCCTTGTTGTTTTTTGTCCATTAAAATAACATCAAATTGATCCAACATACAGTGTAGACATTGTTAATGTTGTAAATGACTATTGTTGCTGGAAACTGATTATTTTTTTATGGAATATCTACATAGGCATACAGAGGCCCATTATCAGCAACCATCACTCCTGTGTTCCAATGGCACATTTTGTTAGCTAATCCAAGTTTATCATTTTAAAAGGCTAATTGATAATTAGAAAACCCTTTTGCAATTATGTTAGCACAGCTGAAAACTGTTGTGCTGATTAAAGAACCAATAAAACTGGCCTTCTTTAGACTAGTTGAGTATCTGGATCATCAGCATTAATGGGTTCAATTACAGGCTCTAAATGGCCAGAAACAAAGAACTTTCTCCTGAAACTCGTCAGTCTATTCTTGTTCTGAGAAATTAAGGCTATTCCATACGAAAGATTGCCAAGAAACTGAACATATTGTACAACGCTGTGTACTACCTCCTTCACAGAACAGCGCAAACTGGCTCTAACCAGAATAGAAAGAGTGGGAGGCCCCGGTGAACAACTGAGCAAGAGGACAAGTACATTAGAGTGTCTAGTTTAAGTAACAGACCCCTCACAAGTCCTCAACTGGCAGCGTCATTAAATAGTGCCTGCAAATTACCAGTCTCAATGTCAACAGTGAAGAGGCAACTCCGGGATGCTGGCCTTCTAGGCAGAGGTCCAGTGTGTGTTCTTTTGCCCATCTTATCTTTTCATTGGCCCGTCTGAGATATGGCTTTTTCTTTGCAACTCTGCCTAGAAGGCCAGCATCGCAGTCGCCTCTTCACTGTTGATGTTGAGACTGGTGTTTTGCGGGTACTATTTAATGAAGCTGCCAGTTGAGGACTTGTGAGGCGTGTGTTTCTCAAACTAGACACTCTGATATACGATGCTATTGCCTCAAACTAGAGGCAATAGCATCGTATATCACAATGTTTTATGGGCACATAATCACAATAGAACAAAGGTTGACATCGCCTCAACCCTACACACCAACACAGAGTTAGAGCTGTGTGGGTTGTTTACCCCTTACTGTGTGTTGCGTTCCAACAGAGTACAGACCAACGTTTCTGTTCTCTTCACCTCCTCTGAATAAAGAGGCAGTTGACTGCACTGCAGCGCACAGTAAATCAAACATGGTTTCCTCTCGGCTGCTCTCCTAGGGCAGGCACATTTCAGACGCCCCCTCGGGCTCTGTTTTTTTTAAACGACTCTGCTGCTCACTCCTGTAAGCCTATGGAGAGCCGAGCAGTTAAACTGATTGGGATACTGTATTAGACAGTGATCATCTTAACCCCAAACCCGTTCAGGTCAAGCGGCAGTAAAACAGTCAGGACTAGTAGGTACAGTAAAGCACTCACTTTCACAGTCAAGCTTTCCCAAACAAGTGTCTCATCTCAAAAACAACAGTGATGAAGACAACAATACTCAGAAACATGAATTCATTATGTATTAAGATGATAGTTACAATAGAGACTGACTTTATTTTTCCCAGAGGAACCTTCGTTTGTGGACTTGTGGCTTTCAGATTACAAAAAGTTAGGCCTATCAGTTAACCAACACAGCCGTTGGAAGAATGGGTTAATTAAATATAAAGATTATCTGTAATAGCTGCAGACTGTTTGTCTGCATGTAAGGAATAACCTAAATCAGGACGAGCATAGCAACAAGTGACCATTTAACTAAATCATAGCAATACATCCCCCCCCTCATCCCCAGAGATTCAGAAAGCAGCTAATATCCTGGTCTGCTGATTGTGTTTGAAAACCACCAGAGCAGAAACAGAAGAGCACTTTATCCTGGGTGTCATTAGATCTCAGTATGGATGCTAGGACATTAATCATTTGACTGGAGCAGAATGTCATGAAAACCTATAAAGTACTGAACCGTCCTGCAGCACATCCTGTAACACAGGAGGTAGACTTCCTTAAAGCTGCAATATATCACTTTTTGTGTGACCTAACCAAATTCACGTAGAAATGTGAGTTACAAATCTGTAATTGTCATTGAAAGCAAGTCTAAGAAGCGGTAGATCTGTTATATGTGCGCTATATCAATGCATCCCGTTACTAAGTCTAGTTTTTGAGTCTTTTACTTTCAAAACAGCAGAAAATGCTATATTTGTTGTTATGGGAAGAGATATTTCACAGCGGTTTAGATGGTACAATGATTCTCTACACTAGGGGTATTTTTACCCTACGAGGTCCAGAACCTGCTGGTTCTGTTCTACCTGATAATTAATTGCACCAACCTGGTGTGCCAGGTCAAAATCAGTCCCTGATTAGAGGCGAACAATGGAAGAAAGCAGTGGAACTGGCTTGGAGGGCCAGAGTTGAGTTTGAGGGCTCTACACTATAGTTGCTTGTTTTGTCACATACACTGAAATTAGGGGCACTATTCGAATTTTTGCAACCAGGAAATGACGGAGCGATATCTGCAATGTTGTATAAACAAAGACCACGTAGAATGACTAGGTTATTTATATGATATAAACAGTACTAATGAAGGCATTAAATCCAGTCCCAAGTTAAAAGCTCCCATTTGTGTTCCTCCATGGCTAAGCTGAACAAAGCAACTATTTGCTTAATAGAAAGTTGTGTAGTATACAAGCCAGTGTTAAAATAGTGACTGCTGTACATATAGCCCAAGCTTTTCCATATGCCTTGACAAAGTGAGATACATATGATTCAATCTACAGCATAATCAAGTGATGAAAGGCTTAATTACAAGCTCTACCTTGCACTTCAAAGGAATCATTAACAGCTCATCTCTTTGATACAAAAACAAGCACCAAGGTGAGGCAATCTTCAATCCCTCTAAAAAATACTAACACGTTCGAAGCGAATATTAGCCTACGTCTCAATACAGAATTCTCTAGTGATGTGACATGTTTCAAGGAAAACAAGAGGCTTTAAAAAAATCTGAAGCTTTGGATTTTCCAAACCATTTAAACAGAAGATGGTTGTATTAGGCTATACCTGTTAGCCTAATACAGTTTGAGCCGAACACAGTGACCACAGTGAGTTGGTGGCACAAAGGGGGGGGGGGGGGGGGGGGGGGGGGGGCAGTGGTGTGTGTATTATGTACAGGCCGTGAGGAGCAGGACCCCTTTAATCAGAGAGACTTAGTGTTCCGCAGCTCTGGGCGAAACCATCAACAATCCCACCTCCGTCCCATCCCTCCATCCCCTCCAGCCTTGCCCGATGATGGGGTCCCAACGATTTATCTTGCCAGCAGCAAAGCATGCCACTGGAGCAAAGCTCCTTTCAAGCAGATTTATACTCCCCAAGAGCTGCAGCGAAGGCACTTGACAGAGCTCTTTATAAAAAGGCAAGGAAGCCAGCGGCTCACCTCTGCTAACTGCAGTCCCAATGGCCGTTTGATAGTCAGGATAATAAGCTAAGCAGGGAGGTGAACAGAAACAGAAACCCAATATCACCTCAATTAAACCTGCCAGTCTGTCCTCCATCTTAATCAAAAGTCTTCATTACCAAGGGGATAAGAAAGAGCCAACCTCCAAGAGAAGATACTAAACATCAAAAGCTGAATGCTTTATGTTTGTTTTCATGGCACCAACCATAACTTTACCTGTAGCTGAGCCAAATTCCTTAGAGTATACTGTAGAGAATGTGGACTACGTTTGTAATTACAGAGTACACTGGACTGTTTCCAAGGGGATTTCTGGGTGTTTGAATAAATCTCCTGGGTTGTAAGAGAAGCACTCTTTCAAATCTACTCAGAGGATTGCAGTCAAGGCAGTATTGAGCAACCCAATCACTGAACTATAGGAAGTTAGGAACGCATAGTGAGCTAGCTCTCACAGTGGAAAGTGTGGGGAAAGTGTTTTCATGCTTATCCACAAAGGACTCTTCACATCTTAACATGTCCACAAAATATTTTCATTGATAATACAATATAACTACAAATGTGAAAATGTAACATTGCTTTATGTATAAAAAATATGAAAAGACTGCAAATTATCCAAATATAGATAGTCAAAAGACCATCAAAAGTTATAGGCTGTACATAACAAATTGAGATATTGATTTTTTTTTTAATGACAGGTGGGAGCTACAACTCCTAAAACTAGGCAATACCATGCAGTGTCAACCGGAGCCATGCATTTTAGATTCGTACAGATTATCCATACTCATTCGATTTGGGGAAGAAAAGGTTAACACCTCTAGCTAGCTAGCTAGAAACATTTTAAACAGCAATTATAGCGACATAGCCGGTAGTCTTCCTTCTATCATATCATGGATCAAATTCAAAAGAATGTTAGCTATTATTATTATTAAATCAATGCAACCAGAGCTATAATTCTGTATCATCATGAAACAAAAATACATTGTTGACAACAAAAACTGCACTGGCTGGTTTGTTATTGTTGCTGCAATAACTGTCAATGACAGGTAGGCTATAACATGGCTAGCTAGCTTCTCTCGTCTGACATAGCACTGATATAATCGACAACATACCATTTTAGCAAGAAAGGAAGTAGCTCTGCTCATAACTAGACACTATGTTTTTAGGGCTAGCAAGGAAGCCAGTATGTTTGCATTTCAACGGTTTTAAACAACCAGGTTAGTTGACTCGCTGACAAGCGAACCATTGTATTGTTATGACAGGTCAGATTGATTATTAGCGCTGCGGTATGCGATTCTTTACTAGCTCGCATTAGCTGTCACATGCAGTAGTTTCTCGGCTAGCCAACTAACGTTAGCTATCTCAGGGAACTAACAATAACATTACTGTAATGGCTGTTAACGAGAGATATGACATGAAACGCGAACAAACTGAAATAGCTAGCTAGGTATGAGTCTGGCTTTTTGGTCATCCTTCCGTCATTGAGCAGCACTTCTAACCGCAGTAACAAGTCGCTCGTAGTACGATTGGGATAATACAGCGTCTCTGCAATGAAAATGCTATGTTGTGGAAATCATATTACAGCTTACCTTTCGGATAGTAGAGTGCCCCAAATTGACTTCAGGACTCAGGTTTTGTGTTATACTGATATGATAACAAATGCTACAGGATTCCGTATGAATGGACAGTTACTGTAGCTTGCTATGATTTTCCGCTCTAGCGCTCGAGCCTTTTCTATCGCTCTGCCACTTCCAGCACCTTGTCCTAACGCAAAGGCTATTTAGGGATCCTCTGAATGTTGACATCTCCTGGGGAAAAAAGAGAGCAATATTTACCTTTATGATAAAATGATAAGCATACATTGAATTACATGTTACATCGGTGCAATTTTATTCATATTTAGAACCTTGTTTATTTTATATTTCGCATACACCATACACAAATAGGGGAAAACGATATGCATAAACTATTTATGTGGTCAATAATTCCATGATAACTGAAACGATATATTATTTATATAGTTTTCTTGCTTTCATGATATGTTCATTATAAGTAGCTGAATCTACACATCAGCCCAAGGCTGCGTAGTGTCATAGGACAACAAAATCACCATTCTCCCTTGAAAAGGTGAACAAAAGACTAAAAGACAAGCTTAGGGATTGCTGCCATCTGCTGGCTTTTTGTATACTGAAAGTAAGCGTTATGGTCACCGTCGTTCACTTCACACTTATGTCACACACTGGGTGCCACATTGGGTGCGTCACTTGATTCAGAAATGATCATCTATTTTAGCTGATAGAGTGTAAAGAAATCAAAACTGTTGATCTGGGAGGCCCACTAGAGGGTATCCACAGAACAGTTTATTATGCCAATATTATGGGGACATGAATTAGAACATGTGAGGGAAACCAATCCTCCTTTACCTTCACCTGGTTGATAATAGGCTATAGGTTTGTAGATTACTTGTCCAGCCTTTAAATTAGTGCATTGACTTGAATGATTATGATTTGATAGCAGTCTATCACAAACAACAACATTCATGATTGGCTCTGCCCACTTAAGAATATTAACAGTGAAAAGAGTTCAATATATTATGTTGTATTAATAAACACAAATTTGATGTTTTCCTGCCAAAATACAGCAACATTCCTGGCCTACTCTCTTATCTAATCCATAGCAAGTGACACATTTACATTCAAACTAGTTTATTACAAGATTATTTTAGATTTGCTTAATATTTTTGATTTTGATGATGTTTTTTTAAATGTGGGAACATTACCACAGTCCTTCAGGCCCAGAAATTGGCAACCCATCCATATCACATTGATATTCTAATTGTTAGGCTGTGGACCACATTATGAAAGCACTCCATCTTCAAAGGAAGTATAAATTACAGATAAGCCCCCTCCCAAAGCTCAGAATTATTGTATCAGAGGATTTCTTAATGTCTTTGCCCCTCTCGATTCAAAGACAAACTTCTATGAAGAGGCCCCTCTCAAATTTGAGAGGAGAATGTCTTGTACTTTCCATTGAAATCCAAAGAGGCACCAAATAAAACCTGCGGGTGTAGTAGGCCTTGTGCACCTTACTCAAAATGGACAGCATTTAGTCAGGATCATTAGGAGATGATTATGATAAGACATTATTAGGGAGTCATACATGCTCTTTATGACAAGTCTTACATTGCATTATAACTGCATCACAATGCATTAAATGCTTTAAGTAAAGTGTTACCAAAGTTCAATCTAATCCAAACTAAGTGTAAAGTAGAGCACCTACTGTATCAATTGGTAGCTACCAGCAAGTTAACCTGTAGGAAACTGGGTCCCATTGGAATGTTAATGATACTATCTATGGCCACTAACCATCTCTGCTGCATATTCCCCCTCAATGCAATAATGACTCATGGCTCAGAGCCTCAGGCACATTCACTGAACAATTCATGCAGAGGGCTCATAATAATTTGTCATGGTAAGTACCCGCCCTCTGTGAAATCTGAGTAAATCATGTTGCTCCTCAGCATAGAAATATAATCTATTAATCTTCTAATCATGATCTTATTATCTAGTCATTCTGTGCCAGTTGGGAAGTTGATTGACTATATCAGAGGTGATTGTAATTGTAACGGAATTGAGTCAATTCAGAAAAGCAAACGATAGGCCCACTATGATCATCTTCCTTTTGTGCAGTGGACATGGTCCCTATTTGTGCATTATTTTTCACCAGAGCCCTGATCAAAAGTAGTGCACTATGCAGGGAATTGGGTGCCATTTGGGACACAGACATGATTGTGACCGTTTTACTTTTCATCAGCCTAAATATACTGTATTATATCCAGGGAATTATGGTAATTTACAACTTTGGATAACCCTAATCATCCTGTAACACATCTTGTAACTGACACATAATCAGACAGAGGTTACAGTCAGTGGCAACTCATCATTTATGGCAGGTGTTTTACATGTTTTGCATGTTATTTTGCCAATTAATACGTGTCACATATCAGTTTGTAAACAATGTAAAAAATATATATATATATATTATTGAGTTAATAAAGCGGCATACAAACATGGTCTCTTTTTTGCTTTCTTGAGTAAGCCAGCTCCAAAATGCAGGTGTTTCAGCCTAGCTCAGTGCTTTCTGTGGTGGTGGGGCAGCCAACAGAAAATACGGAGCGCATGGGTTGGTAATGTTCTCTAGTTGCGCCGTGATTGGCTCAGTGTTCTGTCACTCATGGGGACACTACGAGCCATACCATACCATATCATAGAGTTACATTAGAAGTGCACACCCAAGAAGGCTCAAGGTCATTGGCCACAGATAAAATTACGTCAAATCCCATGATATCTACCATAGCTTTGATTAGACTGATCACGTCAACAGCAAGCTAGCAGTCATCATCATGAATCAAGTTGACAATTTACTGGCAAATAATTTTCAATCCTTGTCATATGAAGATAAATTATGAAGAGAAAATATAGATAAAACATATCGGTGCTCATCGGCCATTGGACATAAACATTACACAACAAGTTGGAAGTCAATGAGTGGTTTGGAAGAAATCAGTGGCTAACTGCAAGCGTTGCAAAGCAATCACTAGCCGGCTGGCTATTCAGTGGAGTGGGTGTGTGGTCCAAGTCTGGGTTTAAGGGTCTCTTTTCCAAGCTTAAAATGATAAACATTCAACATTGGCCATGCTGTCAATTCAGCATGACTTCTGCCGCGTACAAAACAACTGGAAACACGGGAACTGGGAAATCTCAGACTTCAGAGTTCAAGACAACTGGGAACTTGGAAAAAAACTAGCTCCGACTGGGAAAATACATTTTGAACGGTCATCCAACTTGGAATTCCAAGTCGGGAACTCAGGCCTCTTACTAGAGCTCTGGCCTGAAGATCACTTACGTCATGATTCAACCTTGTTTTTTTCCCCCCGAGATCCCAGTTGTCTTGAAAGCACAATAAATCCAGAGAATCCCAGACTATGATCACAAAGTTTGATGACAAAATTTGCCCATGCCACCTTCCTGTTCAAGTGAGCACTGTACGACAAGGTGAGTCCAAGAATGTATTGAATGCTGCTGCATAAATTATGTTATATGCCAGGGAGAAATGTATACTGTAGCTACTCTATGAAAGTAATACTAGTAGTAAGCTGTTAGTAGCCCATGTGCCTCACCCTAACGTAGCCTACTGTTCTGACTTGGTGGTGCACATGTAGCCTATAACCTGTTTTAGAGAAATGTCTTCATCAAATATTGTAAGCGCTTTCATTGTCTGCTTCTATGCCCCCTTTATTTATCCTATGGCTCTGACTTGGTGTGCAGGCAGAATACTGTAAGAACGGCACATGTCCTGAATTCTGTCGCTGTACATTTCAAAAGTGCTGAACAAATAGTTATATTGACTACATCTGTCCTAGCTCGCTCATTAATGTCTTAATTTAAGTTACGGATTGCCTTTTATGCGCTCGTCTTCCCCTTATGCCATAGTATGTACTGTACATCTCAATTGTCAGTAGAAACCACATAAAATGCTGTTTAAGCAAGTCAGCCATATCAGCTATGTTTTATAGGCAGTAAATGAGGCTGAATGAACTGCCAGAAAAGTCTCAACAGATTCACTCCATGGTGCTGAAAAGAAAACTGTTGTTGGGACAGCTTTATGTAGGTCCTAACAGTTTTTAAATATATATATTTTTGTATTATTATTTATTGAATATCTGAAACATACAATATACTTGCAGTGAAGCCGCTAAAAAACTACATCATACCAGTCATCCAACAGATTCCCATTCAGAGCGACACACAGAAGCATCCAGGGTCAATACCCTGCTCAAGGGCATGTTGACAAATCTACCACCAGGCCAAAAAACGTGAACCCGAACCCTCCAAGATCCCCCCACAGTTCCCCAATAGCTGTCCCTCAACCATTCGAGACTCATTGCACAGGCTACGCACAGGCTACTTGCCTACTAGGCTACTTGCCTCCACTATATGCATGTGTACAAACACCTGCACGGCATCAGCCTCAGACAAACCGGCATTAGTTGTAAAAAAAAAAACTGCCCCTCAGTGTCATTCAAACAGACTTTTATTAAGTTTTATTTGGACTTTTAAATTATTATTTTTTAAATCTTTGACCATCATTCTATCTCCCACACAGAAACTCCGTTCCCACTTGTCTCCAATTCCACATCCCAACCCTCAGCTTCCCTCAGCCCATCCCATCTATCGCTGCTGGCCACCCACTTCGGGTTTCGATGCAACATATATCTTTCGACTATGCTGTGTTGTTTGACGTACAATTTCAATCTATATAATCGAATAGAATCCACAGATTGCGAGTTGAAGATAAATACTTTTACTAAGAGTATTAGTATATTAGTAATTGACTGACGCTGTCTCTCCAGATCTCCTAACAGTACTATTTCTAGGGTCAATTTTAGATCAATGCATTTTCAGCAATTCCTGAACCTGAGACCAGAAACAGGCTACCTGAGGGCAATACCCGAATAAATGGTCTATTGATTCTGTATCCTCACAACAAAATCTGTAGAGCTTCGATTACTTTATGCCCCAAATATTCAACATTCTGTTGGTGGCAAGAATTCTATATACAGTGCCTTGCGAAAGTATTCGGCCCCCTTGAACTTTGCGACCTTTTGCCACATTTCAGGCTTCAAACATAAAGATATAAAACTAAAACTAAAATGTATTTTTTTGCGAAGAATCAACAACAAGTGGGACACAATCATGAAGTGGAACGACATTTATTGGATATTTCAAACTTTTTTAACAAATCAAAAACTGAAAAATTGGACGTGCAAAATTATTCAGCCCCCTTAAGTTAATACTTTGTAGCGCCACCTTTTGCTGTGAATACAGCTGTAAGTCGCTTGGGGTATGTCTCTATCAGTTTTGCACATCGAGAGACTGACATTTTTTCCCATTCCTCCTTGCAAAACAGCTCGAGCTCAGTGAGGTTGGATGGAGAGCATTTGTGAACAGCAGTTTTCAGTTCTTTCCACAGATTCTCGATTGGATTCAGGTCTGGACTTTGACTTGGCCATTCTAACACCTGGATATGTTTATTTTTGAACCATTCCATTGTAGATTTTGCTTTATGTTTTGGATCATTGTCTTGTTGGAAGACAAATCTCCGTCCCAGTCTCAGGTCTTTTGCAGACTCCATCAGGTTTTCTTCCAGAATGGTCCTGTATTTGGCTCCATCCATCTTCCCATCAATTTTAACCATCTTCCCTGTCCCTGCTGAAGAAAAGCAGGCCCAAACCATGATGCTGCCACCACCATGTTTGACAGTGGGGATGGTGTGTTCAGCTGTGTTGCTTTTACGCTAAACATAACGTTTTGCATTGTTGCCAAAAAGTTAAATTTGGTTTCATCTGACCAGAGCACCTTCTTCCACATGTTTGGTGTGTCTCCCAGGTGGCTTGTGGCAAACTTTAAACAACACTTTTTATGGATATCTTTAAGAAATGGCTTTCTTCTTGCCACTCTTCCATAAAGGCCAGATTTGTGCAATATACGACTGATTGTTGTCCTATGGACAGAGTCTCCCACCTCAGCTGTAGATCTCTGCAGTTCATCCAGAGTGATCATTGGCCTCTTGGCTGCATCTCTGATCAGTCTTCTCCTTGTATGAGCTGAAAGTTTAGAGGGACGGCCAGGTCTTGGTAGATTTGCAGTGGTCTGATACTCCTTCCATTTCAATATTATCGCTTGCACAGTGCTCCTTGGGATGTTTAAAGCTTGGGAAATCTTTTTGTATCTAAATCCGGCTTTAAACTTCTTCACAACAGTATCTCGGACCTGCCTGGTGTGTTCCTTGTTCTTCATGATCCTCTCTGCGCTTTTAACGGACCTCTGAGACTATCACAGTGCAGGTGCATTTATACAGAGACTTGATTACACACAGGTGGATTGTATTTATCATCATTAGTCATTTAGGTCAACATTGGATCATTCAGAGATCCTCACTGAACTTCTGGAGAGAGTTTGCTGCACTGAAAGTAAAGGGGCTGAATAATTTTGCACGCCCAATTTTTCAATTTTTGATTTGTTAAAAAAGTTTGAAATATCCAATAAATGTCGTTCCACTTCATGATTGTGTCCCACTTGTTGTTGATTCTTCACAAAAAAATACAGTTTTATATCTTTATGTTTGAAGCCTGAAATGTGGCAAAAGGTCGCAAAGTTCAAGGGGGCCGAATACTTTCGCAAGGCACTGTAATCATTTTAGCTGAAAAGCACGAAGTCTTGAATCTTGCGTCGTTTTATATATCAACTCTGTACCATGGAATCGGTACATCAAAAATCTCTTCCCAACTATTTTGCAATCTGTAAGGCACAGTTGTCACCATCCTGGTCCTCAAATGAAACTGGTATACTTTCCTATTTATGCTATTTTTATTAACTCCATGAAGGACATAACTCTACCATTCCAATGTACAATATAATTTAAGAACAAAATACCCTTTTCAAACATATTTCCCATAAATACAGGTATTTTATCAACCAGCACATGTGAGTTCAGCCATAATATTTGTTGTAATATTTGTTCTATCTTTTCATGGGGGTGAAAATGAAATTGTAGCCAGCTCTGCAATGCTTGCTTGAAAAAGAGAGATCCTTTCGAAAATAAGTAGTAGCCAGTGCAGTCTATGAGTAGTGCACACATTGTGGTGAGTACTGCATAAAATTGAACCTACACTCCATGTACCATAATCAAATGAATGACCTTTATATGGATCTATAGAGAGTGAAAGAGAAGGACAAATGTATGACTGTTCTTATTCTCAATCTGACAGCTTTCCTGCCAACACTAAGGCAAAAAGAGAAGTAACTGTTTCTTTAAAAAAATATATCTTTATTATCCTTCAGCAGTTAGGAAAGCCAGCTCTTTTGAAGTGCACATGAAATAGATGATCATATTGCCTTATACTGTCACATCCTGACCTTAGTTCCTTTTTTTAGGTCTCTATTTTAGGTTGGTCAGGGTGTGAGTTGGGGTGGGCATTCTATGTTTTGTTCTATGTTTGTATTTCTATGTGTTAGGCCTGGTATGGTTCCCAATCAGAGGCAGCTGTCAATCGTTGTCTCTGATTGAGAACCATACTTAGGCAGCCTGTTTTTGCCCTTGAGTTGTGGGTAGTTGTTTTCTGTCTCTGTACCAGACAGGACTGGTTCGTTTGTTCCGTGTTGTTCTAGTGGTCAGTGTAATTAAAAGATCATGAACACGTACCACGCTGCACCTTGGTCCTCTCCTTCTTCCACCTACGAAAATCGTTACATATACTGTCTCATCTGCTCCTGCCACGCCCTGTAGTGCTCACCCGGTGTCTCCTTGACCTGCCGCCACTCCCCCAGTGCTCTCTCCCTCTCCCTCTGTCTCTGTGTGTGATTGTGAGGGCGGAGGCAGGTGTGCTGGAGTCAGAGCAGATCCCCACCAGCTGCAACCTGTTCCATAATCAAGACCTCTACTAATACTCAGTCCTGCCACTTCCACACTGCCAGATCATAATCGCTGCCCAGTCTGTCCATGTTTCTAGTTGTTTGTTCCTATGTTCCCTTGCCCGATGCTGTTTTACTCTCTGCTACAGTTCTGCCTGCTCTGACTCTGGTCCCCGTCTCCAGTCCATCTTCTCGTCAGTCCTGCTACTCTGTCCTGGATTCCCCACTCTACGCTCCCTTGAATTCCCCTCCGGACCTGCTTACCCTGTCCCCACACCTCTCGCTCCATCCTCAACCCTCGTACCTGGTTTCCAGCAACCTGCCCAAGCTTCCCCTGACCTGCACTCAATCTTCCTCCAGTGTTTCAAAAAATACCTTGGTTACCTCATTCCAGTCTCCTCATTGGAGTCTGCTCTTGGGTTCACCTGTTCTGCTCTGTGTGACAAATACAAAGGGAGATATCTCACAGTAATATGATGGGGGTTATCTTGACTACTGTGAGGCGACTGAACGTGAATATATCAATAGTATAATTTGAATATAAATGATTTGATAAAAACATCAAAGTAATGATTTTAAAGTCAGACATAAGAATGACATTGACACATGAGTGATATTCTCCTGAACCAGACAATAATTAACATTTTGGTCATTTTGGTCATTTAGCAAATGCACCTATTCAGAGCAACATACAGCCAGTGCATTCAACAAAGGTAGGTAAGACAACCACATAATCAGTCATTGCAAGTAAAACCATTCTTTGAAAAAGCAGCTATCAGTGAAATTAGTGCTAGTAAGAAAAGACAAGTGCAAGTGTTAGCGCAAGAAAGACAAGTAAAACACTAAGAATGTTTTTTTTTTTATTACGAGGGGTGCTAGGGGGTTCAAACAAGGTGCTCTTCGAATGAAACAGACAACACACACAACTGATAGGTTATTGTGGCTAGCAAAAGCAACTCAGCCTAAGAACACAACTTAGAAACCCACCCAAAACATACCAAACACAAGACTAAACAATGGCAGGTCACAGTGAAAGAGAATCACACAAAGCATAAGCCAGTCCCGCATGGGTATGGTTCTCAATCAGGGACAGCTGTCTATCGTTGTCTCTGATTGGGAATCATTCTTAGGCAGCCTGTTTTGCCATCTTAGTTTTGTGGGATGTTGATTTTTGTTAGCTCTGTGAAGCCTACAGAACATGATGTTCGTTATTCTTTTGGTGTTCTGAGAAAATAAAGAATCATGAACACGTACCACGCTGCACCTTGGTCCACTTTTTCTGATGGACGTTACATAAATTTTCTTGGAATTGCTGTCACCTGAGTGGTTGAACGGTTAACGCTAAATAACAACCTTGTAAACCCGCCATGACTCACCTGTGGACTTTCTGTATGTTTTATCAATATTTCAGGCATTTACTGTCTGTGGTGTGTGTAAACAGGCACCAATATAGGGGAAGAGGCAGGAGAGGCATCCTAAATCCCACAAATCCTTTAAACATCCTTGGAAGTGAGTACAGGAGAGAGGAGGAAAGGGTGAGAGAAGGTCTGCTGTGGAGAGATCAAGAGGCAATAGGCATTGGTAGCCTTGGAGAAGAGTGCAGTGGACACATGCACACAGGGGGAAGGGCACACCATCTCATTCACACAGCCCTCTCAGAGACAAACTCTGTAACTTCCTAACTTTGGCAGAATGCTACCCTCCGCCACTGGAGCCAAGCAGGCCAAGGGGGTCGTAAACTGGCCCTTCGAACCTAAGGCTCTGGTCACCGATTGTTGGCTAGGGGTCATGGTTACCAGGGACCTTATCACATCGTGGGGTCAGCCAATCACAGGCAGTCAGCTTGGGTCCCAGATCCCCAACTCCTGCCTCCTCCTCAGTCTCTCTGAAGCAGTGACAGAGAGCAGCATCTCTGTTGCTGCCCATAAACAACTGGACTCAATAGCATCTCTTTAGACTTGTGGGATGGTGTGCATGCAATAAGTGACTTGTGTGACATGTATAATGTTACGTGTGCTCCCTCCCCGGCCTCTAGGTCACCAGGCTGCTCGTTATGGCGCACACCTGTCACCAGCGTTACGCACATAATGACACTTACCTGGACTTCATCACCTCCTTGATTACCTGCTCTTTATATGTCACTCCCTTTGGTTTCTTCCCCAGCCGTCATTGTTTCTGTTTCAGTTTCATATCTGTGCGTTGTTCATGTTTCTTGTTTTGTATTATGTTGTGTTTATTTATTAAAACACTCACCGACTCCCACGTTACATATAAATTGTTCTTAATAGTAAGTTGTTATTGTTACATTCTGTATGCTGCTTCTGTATAGCTTGTAAACTATAAACACGTTCAGGGATTATTCCATTTATACGGTCCATTATTACCGTTATTGCACCTCTCGTGATATCGTATGTACAGTATATTCCTTGCCTTTCATTTCCTTCTACAGAACCACCACCATTCCACTTCTATTCCGTGTTGATTTCATCCATGTGTGTGTCAAAGTATCTTTGTGTGTAACTCTGAGGTTGCCTTATTCCCTTCTAACCGGGGGCGGAGCTAGCGGGTCACAGATCAGCAAACACTAAACTGTAATCATACTTTGCAAGCTGTCCGTTGTAACATGCTTATCGGGACTAAGCGATAGGCATTTTTCACAGTGTTTCGAATATAGTGGGTCAAATAAACAGAAATTGACTTTATAACATTCTCATGACTAGTGTGTCAAATATACATTTGGAAATTAACTTTGTAATCATATTTGAGAAAACTGTTATACCATTCTTATGACCTGTAACAGTCATCGTTGCATGAAGAAGTGGACCAAAGCGCAGCGTGGTAAGTGTTCATGATTTATTATTAGAACTGAACACTGAATAACAAAAACAACAAAGAGAACGACCGAAACAGTTCTGTCTGGTGCAGACACAAAAACAGAAAACAACTACCCACAAAACACAGGTGGGAAAAGGCTACCTAAGTATGGTTCTCAGAGACAACGATAGACAGCTGCCAATGATTGAGAACCACATCCTGCCAAACACACAGAAATAGAAAACATAGAACACAAAACATAGAATGCCCACCCCAACTCACGCCCTGACCAAACCATGACCACGTAAAATGCTTAATGTGTCAAATATATAGCGGGAAACAAACATTTGGAGGTCACACGTGACACCTTTGATTTCATTCCTGGCAAAAAAAAAGCTGTCAAACATGCTCTAGCATATTCCGACGTGAGAACAG